>NW_023995161.1:0-139513 GCF_015586225.1 Lucilia sericata | reverse complement strand
CTCGTTCTTATAATTCCCTAAAAGAAATTTCTTACAATTATAAATGCAAACCTAATAAAATGTTCAAAAAATTCCCACACTTTATATAAGGACACACGTCCCAAAGGCTCAACATTAAATAAACAAAATATATTGAGTCCCCTAACTCATGGCTCATTTTTTCCTTGTACAAAACAATTATGAGCCAACAACCATGTAATTTAATAAATTCATCTGTCTACTGGAGTAAACCAATCCTGTCACAATTTTCTTTGCTCAACATTCCCACACTTTTAATAATAGTAGCTGTAACAGATCCTTGTTCATCTGTTAAAATAACTGAAAATTTAGAAAATTTTCTAATGATGATTTTATTTTTATTACAGCAAAGGTTGCCTTGCCTTTTGTTGAGCGTCTTATTGTTGAGTCTTGGCTCATAATTATGCTGAGGTTGGCTTGTTGTGTGTGTTTAGACAGGAGCCATAGGATTCAGTGAATAAGAATGTGTTTAAGTTTTTAGAAGAACACTTTTTAAATAATTAAAAAGAGATAATAATTTTTGGAATGAGTAAGATTTTCGATTTTTTCAACAAAACTCGCGAATAAGTCATGAGTTTTAGAGGATTCACAGTTCTTTAATCATAAGCAAAAGCAGCTTATTGTTGACAAAGTTTGAGAATAAGAGTTTATATTTGAAAAAAAGACTTTGCTGTCAAACCCTTCTTTCAGCTATTTTTGATCTTTCAAAAAACTCGCGAATAATTCATGAAATTTAAAAACTCTTACACCTTTAAATTGATGACAATATCTCCGTTATTCAAAAAAAAAAATCATGCAACACTTTGGATCTTGTTATATTAGACACACACGTTCTCTCCTGCAGCTCCTGTCTAAATACACCACAACCTCAACATAATAATGAGCCAAATGCTCAACAATGAAACTCTGTAACAAAAGACACTCTGCTGTAATAAAAATATAAACATCATGAGAAAATTTGTAAATTTTCAGTTACTTTCGATAACAGATGAAAAAGGAGCTGTAAAAAAATGTATTTCAAAGTGTGGGAATGTTGAGAAAATTGTGTCAAGATCAGACTCAAAGCAGCTGTTGTTGGCTCATAATTATTATAAACACAATAAGAATGAGCCAATTGATAAGAGGCTCATTATTTATGTGTGTTTTTAATGTTGAGCCTTTAGACGTGTGTCCTGGCACAATTTTAGGGAAGACAAAGTGTGGGAATTTTCAAAAAATTTATGGTTGGGTCTTTTTAAATAGATTTTTAATTTCATAGTAAATTTGGAGATACAAATTTAATGAGATTAGATTGATTTATAAAAGAGTTAATTTATTTAATAGAAAAAGTGTCTTTATAAAGGAGACTAGAACAGAACTAGGAATGAACTAGAACTGAACTAGAACTGAACTAGAACTGAACTAGAACTGAACTAGAACTGAACTAGAACTGAACTAGAACTGAACTAGAACTGAACTAGAACTGAACTGAACTGAACTAGAACTGAACTAGAACTGAACTAGAACTGAACTAGAACTGAACTAGAACTGAACTAGAACTGAACTAGAACTGAACTAGAACTGAACTAGAACTGAACTAGAACTGAAACTAGAACTGAACTAGAACTGAACTAGAACTGAACTAGAACTGAAACTAGAACTGAACTAGAACTGAACTAGAACTGAACTAGAACTGAACTAGAACTGAACTAGAACTGAACTAGAACTGAACTAGAACTGAAAGAACTGAACTAGAACTGAACTAGAACTGAACTAGAACTGAACTAAAACTGAACTAGAACTGAACTAGAACTGAACTAGAACTGAACTAGAACTGAACTAGAACTGAACTAGAACTGAACTAGAACTGAACTAGACTGAACTAGAACTGAACTAGAACTGAACTAGAACTGAACTAGAACTGAACTAGAACTGAACTAGAAACTGAACTAGAACTGAACTAGAACTGAACTAGAACTGAACCAGAACTGAACTAGAACTGAACTAGAACTGGAACTAGAACTAACTAGAACTGAACTAGAACTGAACTAGAACTGAACTATAACTGAACTAGCTGAACTAGAACTAGAACTGAACTAGAACTGAACTAGAACTAAACTAGAAACTGAACTAGAACTGAACTAGAACTGAACCAGAACGGAACTAAACTATAACTAAACTAGAACTGAACTACAGCTGAACTACAACTGAACTACAAACTGAACTAGAACAGAAACTAGAACTGACTAGAACTGAACTAGAAACTGAACTAGACTGAAACTAGAACTGAACTAGAACTGAACTAGAACTGAACTAGAACTGAACTAGAACTGAACTAGAACTGAACTAGAACTGAACTAGAACTGAACTAGAACTGAACTAGAACTGAACTAGAAACTGAACTAGAACTGAACTAGAACAGAACTAGCAACTGAACTAGAACAGAACTAGAACTGAACTAGAACTGAACTAGAACTGAACTAGAACTGAACTAGAACTGAACTAGAACTGAACTAGAACTGAACTAGAACTGAACTAGAACTGAACTAGAACTGAACTAGAACTGAACTAGAACTGAACTAGAACTGAACTAGAACTGAACTAGAACTGAACTAGAACTAAACTAGAACTGAACTAGAACTAGAACTGAACTTATAGAGTTCAGAACTGAAGAGTTCTATAAACGATACTTTTTCTATAGAAAAAGTGACTCTATTAAAGATACTTTTTCTACAGAAAAATTGTCTCTATTTTCTATAGAAAAGACTTTTTCTATAGAAAAGAGTATTTTCCATATAAAAAGTGTCTCTATTATAGAGTATTTTTCTATAGAAATTTATTAAAGAGGCTTTTGTTAATTTGTTTTTAATCATGGCTTGTTTGCTATTTGCCAAGATCAGCCATATTTCTTTTTAATCATCCCTCCTTGAATTATAAATTGGGGTGTTTTCGTTAGCCACCCTGTTTGGAATATTTTATTAAGGAATTTTATTTTAGGTGGCTAAAAAATGGTCGACCACTAAAAATGGCTGTTAAAAATTATAATTTTTTATATGAAACTTTTAAGAAATAACAGAACATCATTGCACTTTAGTTTTTGTATTCAAAAAGCCATACAAATTAATTTATTATCCTTTTTATAAATAAGGACACATGAGTAAACAAGTCCTAAAAAATGTTCCCACACTTTTGCTTAAAATAAAATAATAAGTATGCCAAGACACACGTCTTTCCTAACGTCTCTACAACTCATTTCATTCTACAACAATCAATCTAAAAACATCTTCTGTCCGTCTGTCTTGCCTTTTTGAGCAGCTCAATACAAAAGTCCTAAAATTATTATTATTGATATGAAGAAGTACATAACAAACAGAATTGATAACAAATTCATCTGCTGTTCAATATCCTGGGAAAATAAATTCCCACACATTAGAACTCATATAAACTCTGTTTTTCTGCTTATCATCCTTTTAAAATCCTTAACAATTTTAACAATAATAAATAGAAAAAACATCAGCAAGAAATTGTAACAGAAATTTTCAAAATTTTCTCATGATTCTCTAGTTCCAGCTCATTGTTGAGCCAAAGGCTCAAAACAACAACAAATTCCATATAAAAGTTGTATACAACTCGAGCCATATGCAGGTTAGACACACTTATTTGTGTTGCAAGTAAGACAGACAGACACACACGCACACAACTCAAATAAGTACAACAGGAACGTGTTTTATAGCAGAACACCTATAACTCGAATAACACTACCAAAGAAACTAAAAGAAAAGTTATAAACAAATTCTAAAGCAACATTACCGCACAATATAAGAATAACACAAGTGTTGTTAAAACCACACTTAGACTTTATTTCGTCTAACGAGTCTCAGGTGTTCTTTCTATTGTTTCTTTATCTCCCCCTCACTTTTAAACATTTCTCTACACAATCTATATTTTTCTTATTTTAATTCCTATTGAATTCTCTAACTGCAACAGATGAATGATTTAATGTTCAACTACTTACTCTGACACATCCTTTTGGTATTAGTTTTTCTTAGTGTTTTTTTTTTTTTTTTTTTTTTTTTTTTTTGTTATTGTTCTTTTAAATCTATAGGAGGAAAAAGATGCTGTTTAATTGTGGGAAAATTATATTTTCATCTAAAAATATTTTTACTCTATTGACACACTTTAACATGTAATTTATTATTTTTTTTTTTGTTAAGGTTGGGCTATAGAATGTAATTTGAAATAGTTTTATTTTCTAAATTTGTAAAGGATTTTTTATGGTTGAATGATTGGTAGCGATTGTGTTTATTTTTAAAATTTTAAATATGAATTTGATTTGTTATGGTTGAAAAATTGGGAAATCTCTAAAATAAAAAAAAAAATTATGAAATATTTTTCTACTCTCCTTCTACAGAGACACTTTTTTCTGTAGAAAAAGTCTCTTTTACAAAGAAACTTTTTTCTATAGAAACAAAATATAAACACTTTCACTTTTTTAAAGACACTTTTTCTATAGAAGAAGTCTCTTCTTTAAAGACACTTTTCTAATAGAAAAAGTATATTTAATAGAGATACTCTTTAACAGAGACTCTTTTTCTATAGAAAATGTATCTTTATTAGAGACACCTCCAGTTCTAGTTCAGTTCTAGTTCAGTTCTAGTTCAGTTCTAGTTCAGTTCTAGTTCAGTTCTAGTTCAGTTCTAGTTCTGTTCTAATTCAGTTCTAGTTCAGTTCTAGTTCAGTTCTAGTTCAGTTCTAGTTCAGTTCTAGTTCAGTTCTAGTTCAGTTCTAGTTCAGTTCTAGTTCAGTTCTAGTTCAGTTCTAGTTCAGTTCTAGTTCAGTTCTAGTTCAGTTCTAGTTCAGTTCTAGTTCAGTTCTAGTTCAGTTCTAGTTCAGTTCTAGTTCAGTTCTAGTTCAGTTTTAGTTCAGTTCTAGTTCTGTTCTAATTCAGTTCTAGTTCAGTTCTAGTTCAGTCTAGTTCAGTTCTAGTTCAGTTCTAGTTCAGTTCTAGTTCAGTTCTAGTTCAGTTCTAGTTCAGTTCTAGTTCAGTTCTAGTTCAGTTCTAGTTTCAGTTCTAGTTCAGTTCTAGTTCAGTTCTAGTTCAGTTCTAGTTCATGTTCTAGTTCAGTTCTAGTTCAGTTCTAGTTCAGTTCTAGTTCAGTTCTAGTTCAGTTCTAGTTCAGTTCTAGTTCAGTTCTAGTTCAGTTCTAGTTCAGTTCTAGTTCAGTTCTAGTTCAGTTCTAGTTCAGTTTCTAGTTCTAGTTCAGTTCTAGTTCAGTTCTAGTTCAGTTCTAGTTCAGTTCTAGTTCAGTTTCTAGTTCAGTTCTAGTTCAGTTCTAGTTCAGTTCTAGTTCAGTTCTAGTTCAGTTCTAGTTCAGTTCTAGTTCAGTTCTAGTTCAGTTCTAGTTCAGTTCTAGTTCAGTTCTAGTTCAGTTCTAGTTCAGTTCTAGTTCAGTTCTAGTTCAGTTCTAGTTCAGTCTAGTTCAGTTCTAGTTCAGTTCTAGTTCAGTTCTAGTTAGTTCAGTTCTAGTTCAGTTTCTAGTTCAGTTCTAGTTCAGTTCTAGTTCAGTTCTAGTTCAGTTCTAGTTCAGTTCTAGCTCAGTTCTAGTTCAGTTCTAGTTCAGTTCTAGTTCAGTTCTAGTTCAGTTCTAGTTCACTTCAGTTCTAGTGCAGTTCTGTTTTAGTTCAGTTCTAGTTCAGTTCCAGTTCAGTTCTAGTTATAGAAAAAGTCTCTTTAATAGAGACACTTTTTCTATAGAAAAAGTCTCTTTAATAGAGACACTTTTTCTATAGAAAAAGTCTCTTTAATAGAGACACTCTTTCTATAGAAAAAGTCTCTTTAATAGAGACACACTTTCTATAGAAAAAGTCTCTTTAATAGAGACACTTTTTCTATAGAAAGAGTGTCTCTATTAAAGAGACTTTTTCTATAGAAAGAGTGTCTCTATTAAAGAGACTTTTTCTATAGAAAGAGTGTCTTTAATAGAGACACTTATTCTATAGTAAAAGTCTCTTTAATATAGACACATTTTCTATATAAAAAGTCTCTTTAATAGAGACACATTTTCTATAGAAAAATTATCTTTATTAGAGACATTTTTTCTACAGAATATGCCTCTGTAAAGAAAACTATTTCGTGACATAAAAAATCTTTTTCTAAAAAACTCTCTTGAGATGATGCAGTTCTTCTTTCTAAAGGTTGATGTAGAGAATATGTGCATTTTTGAGAAGTATAAAGCGTGTCCTTTTGCAAAAATGTTTTTCGACTGTTTCTCCTCAGTACATTGATCTTTAAACTATTTAGGAATAAAAAAATCCTATTACTCCTACAATTAATAACATTTAATGACATGAGTCCTTTGTCTGTCTTTCATTATTCAGCCAAACATGATGACACCTTTTGAAATTTTCAAATAGTCTTATTCAACATTTTCCCACAGTTTGTTGAGCCGCAAGACTCAACATGCATGTCAGTCAATGAGTCATTGGCTTATTAAATTTATTAAAAACAGTTGTTGAATGTTGAGCTCATTTATTTTGCTTGATCCTTTTTAAAAAAAGAAACATTTATGCAATTCATCTGCTGATTGAGGGTCCTTTTTTTGTGAGCTCAACAAGAAATGTAAGGAAAATTGTATTATGACAAATGTAGTTCCCACACTTTGGTGAATATTGTTTACTTTGAGTTAGCATAAGTTAGTTAGAAAGAATGTTTTCTTTTTGTTTGTTATTTTCTTGAAGAAAGTAAAAGTCTGTGTCGTAAGTAACCGTTCTTTGGGAAGAGTTTCCCATGAGTTGTACTGCGCAGGCGTATGTTTTGTTGGTTTGTGTTTGCTGAAGCGAGTTTGAACTGATGATATGCGCACTTTTGGCACGATGTTTTTAATGTTTTAAAGGATATGCTGAACGAATGATTCGATTTAAATTTAGCGTAGGATAAAAGGTGCGTTAGGAATCGTGGGTATCAGCAAAATTTACTAAAATTCTTAGAGAATTGTTTTTGTTTTTCTACGTCTAAGAGTTGATCGAGTAATGATTTCAATATATAAGTTTCTTTTGTACTTTTAGTGACGAATTATTAGGCTCTGTAGATAATTTGGTAGACCACTTCATGTTTAAAAAAGGATCTCAATAACAAAATGATCCCAATTGAACTCAAAGCGTTGTTATAAATTTCAAAATTTGTGCCACAGTTTTCAAGCTTAAGAAGCTCAATTCAAAATTCTCAAAATTGTATTCAAAAATTGTGCCAAAAGTGTGCATGTCATTACACCAGACTCGAGTTTGAAGACACATTCCAAACCAACTTATGCCAAAGTTAAAAGAAATCTGGGAAAATCTTTAAATAAAACTGTTACTAACGAAACAAACACCCACATTTTCTAAAAGAAAGACAGACAGACAATACAAAAAAAGGAAACAATATTTCTAATTGTCTTACATTATCTCCAGTTAAGAAAAATTGTCTTGTAAAGAGTGTGGGAACTATATTTCTACTGTAAGCAATGTTCTTTTTATCCTAAGGAGTGTAAAGGAAACAAGGAAGGACAGACAGTCATAATAACAAGCAACAGCAGATGAATTAAGTAGTGGTTCTTTATAAAGAAAAAAGGATCTTAATAATTGAACTCAACAATAACACGCTGTATGATTTTTGGTTTATTGAGCCAATGAGATATATGTATGGATGGATGGATGGACGGAGGAATGGATAGACGGACAGAAATGTTGAGTATTTGAGGCTTATCGTTTACTTAAACCATTCAATATTTATGTTTTTGTTGTAAGGATCCAATAAACTGTGAGAAATTAGGAAAAGTCAAAGGTGTTTAGGTTTAACATGATGTCAACATGTTTGTGTAGATAATAAGACGATCACAAAGGATCCAAAACAAAAAAAATGATTAACAGTTCTTATTAAAAGATTTATATCAATTTTGCAGAAATTTCTAACATAAATTAGAGATCATGATTTTCAGATCTCTTATCTCTACTCTGCAAACAATAAAAACTTATTAAAGTTGAGCAAAAATATCCAAGATACGATTAAAAAGGATTGAAACATAATTCATAATTCTTCAAACATTGTCCAGCTCTAGTTAATCTAGTCAGTTCTTCTGATCCTTAAGATTTCCAACAGTTCCTTTATTACACGCCAAATTCAAATCGAAACATTTGTTAAGCATCTCAACAAAATTATACCAAAATTCATGGCAAAAGTGTGCATAACATCAATCCAAACTCGAGTCTTCAGACACAAACCAAAACAAAAACATACGCCTGCGCAGTACAACTCATGGGAAAATCTTCCCAAAATACTGTTACAGACTTCTACTTTCTTAAGGAAAAACAAACAAAAAAAAAAACATTCTTTCCAATTGTCTTTATTTAACTCTACAAAAACAATATAAACCAAAGTGTGGGAACTACATTTGTCAGGATCGATTTTTTCTCTTACATTCCGTACTAAACTCAAGATGAAAACAGACTTACATACAGCAGATGAAATGTAAAAAATTTTAGTTTTTAAAAGGATCAAGCAAAATAATTGAGCTCGACATTCAACAACTGCTATTTATAAATTTAATGAGCCTATGACTCATTGGCTGACTGCATGTTGAGTCTTGTGGCTCAACAAACTGTGGGAAAATTTTTCATGTTTGGCTGGATAATAAAAGAAAGAAAAAGGACTCATGTCATTAAATGTTATTAATTGTTGGAGTAATAGGATTTTTTTTTATTCTCAAATTGTTTAAAGGTCAATGTACTGAAGAAAAACAGTCGAAAAACACTTCTGCAAAAGAACACGCTTTATACTTCTCAAAAATACACATATTATCTACATCAACCTTTAAAAAGAAAAATTGCATCCTCTCAAGAGAGTTTTTTAGAAAAAGAATTTTTATGTCGCAAAATATGTTTCTTTATAGAGGTAAATTCTGCAGAAAAAGTGTCTCTAATAAAAAGACTTTTTCTATAGAAAATGTGTCTATATTAAAGAGACTTTTTGTATAGAAAAAGTGTCTCTATTACACAGACTTTTTGTATAGAAAAAGTGTCTCTATTACAGAGACTTTGCTATAGAAAAAGTGTGTCTATTACAGAGACTTTTACTATAGCAAAAGTGAGTCTATTACAGAGACCTTTTCTATAGAAAAGTTTCTATAGAAAAACTGTCTCCATTACAGAGACTTTTCTATTAAATAGAGAAAATGTCTCTAATAAAGAGAAAAAGTGTCCCTAATAAAGAGACTTTTTCTATAGAAAAAGCGTTTCTAATAAAGAAACTTTTTCTATAGAAAAAGTGTCTCTAATAAAGAGTCTTTTTCTATAGAAAAAGTGTCTCTATTAAAGAGACTTTTTCTATAGAAAAAGTGTCTCTATTAATGAGACTTTTTCTATAGAAAAAGTGTCTCTATTAAAGAGATTCTTTCTATAGAAAAAGTGTCTCTATTAAAGAGACTTTTTCTGTAGAAGAATTGTATCTATTATATAGACTTTTTCTATAGAAAAAGTGTCTTTATAAGACACACTTATTCTATTGAAAAAGTCCCTATTAAGGAGACTTCTTCTTTAGATAAAGAGTCTTTAATAAAGAGACATTTTGTATAGAAAACGTGTAGAAACTAGAACTAGAACTAGAACTGAACTAGAATTGAACTAGAACTGAACTAGAACTGAACTAGAATTGAACTAGAACTGAACTAGAACTGAACTAGAACTGAACTAAACTGAACTAGAACTGAACTAGAACTGTACTAGAACTGTACTAGAACTGTACTAGAACTGAACTAGAACTGAACTAGAACTGAACTAGAACTGAACTAGAACTGAACTAGAACTGAACTAGAACTGAACTAGAACTGAACTAGAACTGAACTAGAACTGAACTAGAACTGAACTAGAACTGAACTAGAACTGAACTAGAACTGAACTAGAACTGAACTAGAATTGAATTAGAACTGAACTAGAACTGAACTAGAACTGAACTAGAACTGAACTAGAACTGAACTAGAACTGAACTAGAACTGAACTAGAACTGAACTAGAACTGAACTAGAACTGAACTAGAACTGAACTAGAACTGAACTAGAACTGAACTAGAACTGAACTAGAACTGAACTAGAACTGAACTAGAACTGAACTAGAACTGAACTAGAACTGAACTAGAACTGAACTAGAACTGAACTAGAACTGAAAGAACGAACTGAACTAGAACTGAACTAGAACTGAACTAGAACTGAACTAGAACTGAACTGAACTGAACTAGAACTGAACTAGAACTGAACTAGAACTGAACTAGAACTGAACTAGAACTGAACTAGAACTGAACTAGAACTGAACTAGAACTGAGCTAGAACTGAACTAGAACTGAACTAGAACTGAACTAGAACTGAACTAGAACTGAACTAGAACTGAACTAGAACTGAACTAGAACTGAACTAGAACTGAACTAGAACTGAACTAGAACTGAACTAGAACTGAACTAGAACTGAACTAGAACTGAACTAGAACTGAACTAGAACTGAACTAGAACTGAACTAGAACTGAACTAGAACTGAACTAGAACTAGAACTGAACTAGAACTGAACTAGAACTGAACTAGAACTGAACTAGAACTGAACTAAAACTGAACTGAACTGAACTAAAACTAAACTTTATGTTTTTCTATAAAAACACGGCTTTAAGGAAAATACGTTTTTGTTAAGATTTGATTTCTTAGAAATTATGATCGACTATAAACATAATTGAAAAAAGCCCTATAAACTTATCTTAACCATAAATCTTTTAAAATATTATAATTTTTTGAATAACTAGTCCCAAACTAAAGTGTCAAAAAACTCTAAACAATAACACTATGGGAGATAATCTTTTTTTGTACAGCCCGTGTCTCCCAAATGCATTTGTATATAGAATTTCAAAAAAAGCCACAAGTTTAAAACTAACGTATGCTAAACACGAGTTGAAAATATTTTTTTTTTTTACTTTTTCAGGGAAAAATAATATAAACAACCCACGCAGTTTTGGTGTGATTAAACAAACCTTTTTTAACAAACCAAGATTGTTCAACATAAACATTAAAAAAAAATTCAAAGAATATTTTATAATATTCCCCCAAAAAACAACAGAACAAGATTCTAAATATAGCAACAATAAAAACAAAACACTGACCTTTGACAAAGAAAACAACAACCAATAAGAATATTATTTGGAAAGAAAAACTACCTGCTTGGTAATGTTCCGTCCCTTTCTCTCTTTTTAGAACCTATAGATCGTTTCTTTTTAGAAGATAAGAAATCAACCCCAATTTTGTTTAAATCGAAAAACATTTGAATTGTTTTTTTGAATCGAATAATTCTTATTGCCAGTGGCTGAAGTAGATATCTTTATGTATAAATACTGAGTAAATTTACTTAGGAAATCAGTTCAATACACAACGTCAAAGTGTCTACAACTCAGAGGAGTTAAAGCTCAACAGTAAAATACCAATGGAGTGCAAGACAAGAAAATAAAAATTCCCCTTTTGTTTTAAAAGGGTCGAGAATGACAGCTTTATTAGCAGAAGAAAACCCACAACTCGAAAAAGTTTTCTTTTGATCTTGGAAACTTTGGAGTATTTTCGTGTATAAAAGCTGTTTAACCACACTTCATCTTGGATCTGTTGACAACTCTTCTTAAAACTTCCACCCCACCTACAGCATTAAGGTTTGGCTTAGTTCACCTCAATGTGCCTTATAATTTTAACTACAAATGGATTTGCTGCAGCACTATTTCCCCTAGAGGATCTTGAAACTGGGCAATCTATGGTATAAAGCTTTAATTCAACAACACCACAATGAATGTTTAAGAAATTTCATATGTGGTCAACAACTGTGATAAAAAAATGTAATTAATTTTAGTTTAACAATCAAATGTCTTCCAACATTTTAACAATTTAAGTTTTGTAATTATAATTTTTAGTTCTTAAGTTATTTTTTAAGTTATCAACTCAAAATCATTGTCTTCCCGGTTTGTTTGTTTTGCTTTGAAAAAAAAAAAATATTTGAAAAAAGAAAATATTTTTTTCATACAAAATTATTAGTTCTTAAGTTTTTAGTTTTAAGGAAAAATAATAAATTTTTTATAAAATATAAATTAAAAATTATATTTTATAAAAGAAACGAAAATTTTAAGAAAGAGTTTTTATTTAAAGAAAAAAATTGAAAAAAGCCAATCTCAGTTCCAGTTCTGTTCTAGTTCTGTTCCAGTTCTGTTCTAGTTCTGTTCTAGTTCTGTTCTAGTTCTGTTCTAGTTCTGTTCTAGTTCTGTTCTAGTTCTGTTCTAGTTCTGTTCTAGTTCTGTTCTAATTCTGTTCTAGTTCTGTTCTAGTTCTGTTCTAGTTCTGTTCTAGTTCTGTTCTAGTTCTGTTCTAGTTCTGTTCTGGTTCTGTTCTAGTTCTGTTCTAGTTCTGTTCTAGTTGTGTTCTAGTTCTGTTCTAGTTCATTTCTAGTTCTGTTCTAGTTCTGTTCTAGTTCTGTTCTAGTTCTGTTCTAGTTCTGTTCTAGTTCTGTTCTAGTTCTGTTCTAGTTCTGTTCTAGTTCTGTTCTAGTTCTGTTCTAGTTGTTCTAGTTCTGTTCTAGTTGTGTTCTAGTTGTGTTCTAGTTCTGTTCTAGTTCTGTTCTAGTTCTTGTTCTAGTTCTGTTCTAGTTCTGTTCTAGTTCTGTTCTAGTTCTGTTCTAGTTCTGTTCTAGTTCTGTTCTAGTCTGTTCTAGTTCTGTTCTAGTTCTGTTCTAGTTCTGTTCTAGTTCTGTTCTAGTTCTGTTCTTGTTCTGTTCTAGTCTGTTCTAGTTCAGTTCTAGTTCTGTTCTAGTTCTGTTCTAGTTCTGTTCTAGTTCTGTTCTAGTTCTGTTCTAGTTCTGTTCTAGTTATGTTCCAGTTCTGTTCTAGTTCTGTTCTAGTTCTGTTCTAGTTATGTTCCAGTTCTGTTCTAGTTCTGTTCTAGTTCAGTTCTAGTTCTGGTTTAGTTCTGTTCTAGTTCTATTCTAATTCTGTTCTAGTTCTGTTCAAGTTCTCTTCTAGTTCCGTTCTAGTTCTCTGTTATAGTTCTGTTCTAGTTCTGTTCTCGTTTCTGTTCTCGTTCTGTTTTATAGTTCTTTCTAGTTTCTGTTCTAGTTTCTGTTCTAGGTTTCTTGTTTTTCCTAGTTCTGTTCTAGTTCTGTTCTAGTTCTGTTCTGTTAGTTCTGTGTTCTAGTTCTGTTCTTACGGATCTGTTCTAGTTCTGTTCTAGTTCTGTTCTAGTTCTGTTCTAGTTATGTTCTAGTTCTGTTAGTTCTGTTCTAGTTCTGTTCTAGTTCTGTTCTAGTTCTGTTCTAGTTCTGTTAGTTCTGTTCTAGTTCTGTTCTAGTTCTGTTCTGTTCTGTTTCTAGTTCTGTTCTAGTTCTGTTCTAGTTCTGTTCTAGTTTGTTTCTAGTTCTGTTCTAGTTCTGTTCTAGTTCTGTTAGTTGTTCTAGTTCTGTTCTAGTTCTGTTCTAGTTCTGTTCTAGTTCTGTTCTTAGTTCTTGTTCTAGTTCTGTTCCTAGTTCTGTTCTTAGTTCTGTTCTAGTTCTGTTCTAGTTCTGTTCTAGTTCTGTTCTAGTTCTAGTTCTAGTTAGTTCTGTTCTAGTTCTGTTCTAGTTCTGTTCTAGTTCTGTTTCTAGTTCTGTTCTAGTTCTGTTCTAGTTCTGTTCTAGTTCTGTTCTAGTTCTGTTCTAGTTCTGTTCTAGTTCTGTTCTAGTTCTGTTCTAGTTCTGTTCTAGTTCTAGTTTTATTCGGTAGCAATTCGGTTTAAGTTTGCACTTAACACAAAGTTTGATTCTTGAGTCTTTGTTTTGGATTGAAATTTTTGTGTTTGAAATGAAATAAGATTTTTATTATTTTCTCGATTCTAGCTTTACTTAATGACCTACACCCAATATAAGGTTCTGCTCAAACAAAACTATTTTTGATAGAATGTGAGTGATCACAGATTTAAGCTATTTTCTCAATAGGAGAGTTATTTAATGATTTACAAGAAAATTCAAATTTTTATTCAGATAGAAGACACAAGCAATGATTGTTTATTATTGTTAATTGTTTATACATTATCCTATGTGCTAAACTTTTGAACGCAATTTTTACATAAATTTCTTAAAAAAACATAAATATTCTAATCACTTTTTATGATAAATAACGTGACCATATTTACAATTAGTTACACTTGAGTTTTCGTCACAAAACCTTGAATTTTTTTGAAACAAACAACAAATTATTCACAATCCTGCTGATAGTCCCTGTCAGCAGGAAACAAATGTGTTAGAAAAGGATCAACTACAACTAACACTCACTCTCTCAAATACTTTTTCCACCCCTAAATGGTCAATTGGAACTATTTGTCTAAAAGATGAAAACATTGTAAAATAGATGAGGTATAAATACTTGTAACAGGATCCTTAGGAAATCAGTCTAACTCATTCCATCAAGCTGAAAACATCTACATTTCTTAACATAACACAAGAATGTTTAGAAATGTATGAAATAGGTTTGAAGCTAAATTTCTACAAAAAAGGTTTTAAAACAACCTTTAAACGTCTTAGTTATAGAACCTTCTAAAAGAAAATTATTTGAAAATTTCGAATTCAGTCAGAAAATGTTGTACTCTAAAGCAAACATGAGGACTAATTGCAGTTTCTATAAAGAAGACGTCTTTAACAAGCAGTGTTTTCTAAAGAACATATCGAGCAGCAGTATGTTTAAGAGGCGTTAACTGTCAACAGGACAACAAGTGAAAAATCCTTTGATGTTTGGCGTAACTGTAAAAATGCTGTGTCCTGCAGATTGTTTGTTTCCCCGGAAAAGCTTTTATTCAACCAGTTTTTGCTTGTTGTTAAGAAAAAACAAGTGGCAATAGTGTTTTAAACACAAAATTTTAACATGAAACGCTTTAATCAACAGCTTTAATATTTGTTCTACGATTTGAAATCATTTTTTCTTTTAAAATGTGATAAAAAATTTTAACTTTTAATTTTAATCCAATGTCTTCCAATTTAGTTGTAAGTTTAATCCTAATGTCTTCCATATTAGTTTAAGTTTTAATTTTAAGTTCTTTTAATTGTAGTTAACATTTAAAATTAGTCTAAGTCTTCAACGGTTTGTTTGTTTTGCTTTAAATTTAGTTATTTTTTTATACAGAAAGGTAACTAGTTTTTTTAAGTTTAGTTTTAAGAGAAAAAATATTTTATTTTTTAATTTTTTCTTAAATAAAATATTTTTGTAAGAAAAACACACAAAAATTTGTCTAAGACTTTTTATTTAATTTTACAGTTTTTATTAGAAGTTACAGAAATTGTTATAAAATTGTTATGACCTTAACTTAAGTAAAAAAACTACAATTGAAGCTAAAAGAAATTTAGATAAAAAACCAAGATTTTTGCTAAATTTTTAGAATATAGAAACAACGATTGAAACTATAGAGGAAACCTTAGAATGACGTTCAAATTTTCTTAAGTAGAAAACTATCATCAAGCCCAAAATTGCCTTAAGGAGAGACTTACTACACAAGCTGAAATTGTCTGCAATAAAAATCTACAATTTAAACTTAAATTTCTTTAAAAACGACTAAATTGTTGACTTTTTTATATAAAAGACTGTTACAAACTTTAAAAACTTCCGGAAATTGTTAAGAAATTTATGAAATTTTAATGCTAATGCAAGCTAGAAATCATAATAATGTTTCTAAGCTAAAATTTGGAATTTCGAAATTATGTTCGAAAATTTCAAACTTTAAGAAAACCATGAAATTTTGTATAAATTTATGAAATTTTAATGATTATATAATCAAGAGATCGTAAAATTGATTCTAAGCTAAAATTTGGAATATCGAAATTATTTTCGATATTTTAGAACTTAAAGAAATCTATGAAATTTTGTATAAATTGATGAAAATTTAATGTTTATATAAGCAAGAGATCACAAAAGTGATTCTAAAAATTGGAATTTCGAAATTATGTTCGAAAATTTCGTACTTTAAGAAAACTATGAAATTTTGTAACAATTTATGAAATTTTAATGTTTATATAAGCAAGAGATCATAAAAGTGATTCTAAGCTAAAATTTGAAATTTCGAAATTATGTTCAAAATTTTCGAACTTTAAGAAAACTATGAAATTTGTCTTAAACTAACATAAATCTTAAGAAGATAACTAAAATTTTAGATTTTTCTAACAATTAAGACTTTCAAACATTGAAAACTCTAGGAAATTATGAACAAAATATTGAAATATTCTAAAAGCTAACAGATAGAGTAATTAACTATATGTTTTAGGTTTAAATAAAAACTTCAAAATTGTGTAAGAAATTTAAAAATTTTAAGAAAAATGTTAATTTATGACTAAATTTTAAAGTAAAACTTAACAAAAAGACAAGAAATTTTTGAAAATTTTCAACATAATTAAGAATTTTGAACAAGAAAAACTCCTTAAAATAGAGAAAAGTAATCAGCAAAAATTGTTATGTTTAAGAAAAATACAAAATGTATAAACTATTGCTTAAGCTATTAAAACAAATTTTGACATTTTTCTACTTAAAAAGGGATAAATTTACAATATTTGTTTTTGATACTTGTAAAAAGAGGAAATTATTAAAATTTGAAAAAATAAATGAATATCAAACATAGAAAACTTTAAAAAACTTATGAAAGTTTTCTTAAAATCTAATAGTTTATATGAAATAAGAGATTTAAAATTAATTTTATTCGGATTTTCGAAAAATTCGAAATTTGGTTCGACAACTTCAAACTTAAAGAAAATTTTTAAATTTTGAAAATTCTTTCAACAAAACATGACAAACTAATAAAAACTATAATTTTCTTAAGCGAATATGATTTTCGATTATAGAAAACTTGTTAACTTTTAAAGAAAATTAACTAAAACTTGAATGATTCCAAGTTTTAAAACTGAAAAAAACAGCAGTAGATCCCTAAATTACTCCTTAAATAGAGAAAATACTGAATGTCTGTGAACACTTAAACATATGCAGCAAAAATCACTCTTTACATGAGCAACTTAAAATCGTATTTAGATCTTTAAATATCACTTTTATTAAGACATAGTCTTTAATCACTCATATTTTCCCTACAAAATTGAATTGTCTATGAAAAACTTTAAATCTTCCGTTTAATCTTCAATAACATTTCAATTGAGAAAATAAAGAAAATTTTAAATCACTCATATTTTCCTAGAAAAAGTTGTGTATTACAAGTAAAACCTAAAACCAATAAAAGCAACAGGCAAGAAAACAGCAAGATCAGTGATAACTATAGCTTTTCAACAAAAACTGTTTCTTTAAATGAAAAAAAAAAATAAAATCCATTGTTAATTGAAACTAATGCTCACACAGAGAAAAACAGCAAAAATCTAACATCACTCATGTATAATCATATATTGGGTGGTGTAGATTCTTAATTATGCTTCCAAACGACAAATTAATGGGAATTTTTAAACACATAAGTTTTCTAACAAATATCGTTATTTATATGAAAAACATAATATTGGCTGTAGACTGTTCAATAACGCTTCATTTGAGCTAACAGTCAACAACTATAATCACACAAATTTTCTAACAAAAAAAGGATTTTTATATGAAAAAAACCTGAATTATGCTTTAGGTACTTAAATAATGCTGCCACTGAGAAAACAAGCAAAATCTATAAACACTTAAATTATCCTTTAAAAGTAAATTTTTATATATACAAAAATCTAACACAAGATGTAGATTCTTTAACGCAATAGCAAAAAATCTTGAAAAGCTTGAAATCTTAATATGTTTTAAAAATAATCGAATTTTATTGAAAATTCTTTACCCTTTAAAATGTTTTCACTTACGAGAACTTATTTTCTTTCAAAATATTACTAAAGGTTTCAAATTCAATGATTTTTAACTTCACAGCTTCAAAAATCTTCAAAGTAGTCTTAGCTTAAAACAAAAGACTTAAGTAACAAACTTTGTTGAACCAAAAAAAAAAAAAAAAAATCATTCTTACAAAACCTAAGTTTTCTTACAGAATATTTTTAAAAAGAAAAATATTTTATAAATTTCTTGTTTAAAAAATATACTAAAATTTGTCATATACCAAAACAAAATACAAACTTTTTTGAACCAAAAGAAAATTAAAAATTATTTTATTAAACCTACAAGTTTTCTTACAGAATATTTTATAAAAGAAAAATATTTCATAAATTTCTTGGTTAAAAAATCTTAAAATTTGTTCTATAACAAAACAAAAGACTTAAGCAACAAACTTTTTTTTTTCTAAAAATTAAAAATGAATAAAAAATCCGAGTAAATTTGGGAGTTTCTCTTACAAAATATTTATTTAAGAAAAAATATTTAAACAATTTTATTTTTTCTCCTAAAACTAAACTTAAAAAAACTAGTTACTTTTCTGTATAAAAAAAACTAAATTTAAAGCAAAACAAACAAACCGTTGAAGACTTAAACTAAAACTTAAATGTTAACTACAATTAAAAGAACTTAAAATTAAAACTTAAACTAAAATGGAAGACATTAGGATTAAACTTAAAACTACATAGGAAGACATTGGATTAAAATATAAAGTAAACATTTTTTATCACATTTTAAAAGTAAAATCGATTTAAAATCGCAGTAAAAAAATAAAGCTGTTGATTAAAGCGTTTCAAGTTAAAATTTTGTGTTTAAAACACTATTGCTACTTGTTTTTCTTAAAAAACCTTAAAAACAAGCAAAAACAGGTTAAATTAAAGCTTTTCCGGGGAAATAAACAATCTGCAGGGGACAGCACTGTTAGAGCCACACCAAACATCAAAGGATTTTTCACTTGTTGTCCTGTTGACAGTTAACGCCTCTTAAACATACTGCTGCTCGTTATGTTCTTTAGAAAACACTGCTTGTTGAAGACGTCTTTTTATAGAAACTGCAATTAGTCCTCATGTTTGCTAAAGAGCACAACATTTTCTGACTGAATTCGCAATTTTCAAATAATTTTCTTTATGATGTTTTATAGCCAAGACGTTTGAAGTTTGTTTTGAAACCTTTTTTGTAGAAATTTAGCTTCAAACCTATTTCATACATTTCTAAACATTCTTGTGTTATGTTTAGAAATGTTGATGTTTTCAGCTTGAAGGAATGAGTTAGACTGATTTCTTAAATATCCTGTTACAAGTATTTATACCTCAACTAAACTAGAATATTTTCATCTTTAAGACAAATTCTAACAATTGACCATTTGGGGGTGGAAATATTTCTGTATGAGACAGAGAAGTGACTGAAGCATGTGCTACTTCTTCTTCGAACATTTAAATATGTACAAAGTTCTGTGCTGAAAAGTGGAACTAATTGTAAATATGACCAGATTATTGAATAAATTTGCTTGAAATTTGAAGACTATAGACCAGACTACAGTCCAGATTATAGCCCAGACTATAGACATAAGAATAGTCCAGACTGAAGACTACACTATAGTCCAGCCTATAGTATATACTATAGTCCAGACTGTAGACTAGACTATAGTCCAGACTGTAGACTAGACTATAGTCCAGACTATAACCCAAACTATAGAATACACTTTTGTCCCGATTATAGGCTATAGCACAGACTAAAGACAAGACTATAGTCAATACAAGTATATACTAGAATACAGTACTGGCAATAGACTATATTATAGTCCTGGCTATAGTTTTAATTCAAGACTATAGACTAGACTATAGTCAACACTATAGTCAGACTATCGCCAAGACATAGTCTAGTCTAAAGTGGACTATAGTCCATACTATAGACTAGACTATAGTACACACTATAGACTAGACTATAGTACACACTAGACTATACTCCTGAGTATAGACTAGACTATAGTCTTGACTATAGACTAGACTATAGACCTGACCATAGACTAAACTATAGTCCAGCCTATAAGATTTTAGACTTAACTACAGATTAAAGATTACACTTAAGTTAAGTTCTATTGTATTGATTTTTTACGTTTTAATTTTATAACGGAATTTTTTAACAAAATCCTTCAAAAATTATAAATATTTAAATCACTTCTTCCCTAAATAAACGTGACAATATCTACAATTAGCTACACTTGAGCAACCAAAATCTTGCATACATTAAAACACAAACAAATTATACAAAATACTGCTGACAAACCATATCAGCAGGATACAAATGTGTTAGAAAAGGATACATTTTAGTTGCAATTCATTTACACAAACATACAATTTCCACCCCTAAATGGTCAATTGGAACTATTTGTGTAAATAGTAAAGACAGCATACACATCCTTAAACTTCTTATATAGTGGAGGTATAAATACTTGTAACAGGATCTTTAAGAAATCAGTCTAACTCATTCCTTCAAGCTGAAAACATCAACATTTCTAAACATAACACAAGAATGTTTAGAAATGTTCTATATAAGTTTGAAGCTAAATTTCTACAAAAAAGGTTTTAAAACAACCTTTAAACGTCTTGGCTATAAAACATCTTAAAGAAAATTGTGAAGTCAGTCAGAAAATGTTGTGCTTTACAGCAAACATGAGGACTATTTGCAGTTTCTTAAAAAAAAGACGTCTTCAACAAGCAGTGTTTTTTAAAGAACATAACGAGCAGCAGTATGTTTAAGAGGCGTTAACTGTCAACAGGACAACAAGTGAAAAATCCTTTGATGTTTGGCGTGGCTGTAACAGTGCTGTCCCTGCAGATTGTTTGTTTCCCCGGAAAAGCATTAATTCAACCAGTTTTTGCTTGTTTTTAAGGTTTTTTAAGAAAAACAAGTAGCAATAGTGTTTTAAACACAAAATTTAATTTTGAAACGCTTTAATCAACAGCTTTAATTTTTTTTACTGCGATTTTAAATCGATTTTACTTTTAAAATGTGATAAAAAATTTTTACTTTTAATTTTAATCCCATGTCTTCCAATTTAGTTGTAAGTTAAATCCTAATGTCTTCCATTTTAGTTTAAGTTTTAATTTTAAGTTCTTTTAATTGTAGTTAACATTTAAGTTTTAGTTTAAGTCTTCAACGGTTTGTTTGTTTTGCTTTAAATTTAGTTATTTTTTTATACAGAAAAGTAACTAGTTTTTTTAAGTTTAGTTTTAGGAGAAAAAATAAATTTTTTAAATATTTTTTCTTAAATAAAATATTTTGTAAGAGAAACACACAAATTTACTCGGATTTTTTATTCATTTTTAATTTTTAGATAAAAAAGTTTGTTGCTTAAGTCTTTTGTTTGTTTCGATATTTTTAACCAAGAAATTTAGAAAATATTGTTCTTTTAAAAAATATTTTTTAAGAAAATTTGTAGGTTTTATAAAATAATTTTTAATTTTCTTTTGGTTCAACAAAGTTTATTGCTTAAGTCTTTTGTTTTGGTAAAGGGCAAATTTTAATTTTTTTTTAACCAAGAAATTTTTGAAATTTTTTTCTTTTAAAAAATATTCTGTAAGAAAACTTAGGTTTTATTAGAATGATTTTTATTTATTTATTATTTTTTTTTTTTTGGTTCTACAAAGTTTGTTACTTAAGTCTTTTGTTTTAAGCTAAAACAACTTTGAAGATTTTTGAAGCTATGAAGTTAAAAAATCATTAATTTTGTAACGTTTAGTAATATTTTGAAAGAAAATATGCTTCTAGTAAGTTAAAACATTTTGAAGGGTTAAGAATTTTCAATAAAATTCGATTCTTTTTAAAACATATTAAGATTTCAAACTCTTCAAGATTTTTTGCTATTACGTTAAAGAATAAAGGATCTACAGCTTGTGTTAGATTTTTATATATAAAAATTAACTTTTAAAGGATAATTTAAGTGTTTATAGATATTGCTTGTTTTCTCAGTGGCAGCATTATTTAAGTATCTAAAACATAGTTTAGGTTTTTTTCATATAAAAATCCTTTTTTTGTTAGAAAATTTGTGTGATTATAGTTGTTGACTGTTGGCACAAATGAAGCGTTATTGAACAGTCTACAGCCAATATTATGTTTTTCATATAAATAACGATATTTGTTAGAAAACTTATGTGTTTTAAGATTTTCATTAATTTGTCGTTTGGAAGCATATTTAAGAATCTACACCACCTAATATTTGATTATATATGAGTGATCTGAGATTTTTGCTGTTTTCCTCTGTATGAGCATTAGTTTCAATTAACAGTGGATTTTAGGTTTTTTTTTTTTTTTTTTTCATTTAAAGAAACAGTTTTTGTTGGAAAGCTATAGTTATCACTGATTTTGCTGTTTTCTTGTTTGATGCTTTAGTTAAGCAACTTTTACTGATTTTAGGTCTTTCTTATAATAAACGACTTTTTCTAGGAATATATGAGTGATTTAAGATTTCCTTTATTTTCTAAATTGAAATGTTATTGAAGATTTAACGGAATATTTAAAGTTTTTCATAGACAATTCAATTTTGTAGGGAAAATATGAGTGATTAAAGACTATTGCAAAATGTCTTAATAAAAGTGATATTTAAAGTTCTAAAGACGATTTTAAGTTGCTCATGTAAAAGGGTGATTTTTGCTGCATATGTTTAAGTGTTCACAGACTTTCAGTATTTTCTCTATTTAAGGGGTAATTTAGGAATCTACTGCTGTTTTTTTTAGTTTTAAAACTTGCAATCTTTCAAGTTTTAGTTAATTTTCTTTAAAAGTTAACAATTTTTCTATAATCGAAAATCATATTTACTTAACAAAATTATAGTTTTTATTAGTTAGTCATATTTTGTTAAAAGAATTTTAAAAATTTGTAAATTTTCTTTAGGTTTGAAGTTGTCGAACAAAATTTTGAATTTTTCAAAAATCCTTTTCAACAAATACAATTAATTTTAGATCTCCTATTTCATATAAAATCTTAGATTTTAAGAAAACTTTCATAAGTTTTTAAAGTTTTCCATGTTTGAAAATCATTATTTGTTCAAATTTTAATAATTTTCCCCTTTTTACAAGTAGCAAGAACAAATATTGTAAATTTATCCCATTTTAAGTAGAAAAATGTCAAAATTTGTTTTAATAGCTTAAGCAATAGTTTATACATTTTGTATTTTTCTTAAACATAACAATTTTTGCTGATTACTTTTCTATATTTTAAGGAGTTTTCCTTGTTCGAAATTCTTAATTATGTTGAATATTTTCAAAAATTTCTTGTCTTTTTGTTGAGTTTTACATTTTACTTAAAATTTTTAAATTTCCTACACAATTTTGAAGTTTTTATTTAAACTTTAAACATATGTTAAGTTACTTTATCTGTAAGCTTTAAGAAAGTTTCAAGATTTTGTTCATAATTTCCTAGAGTTTTCAATGTTTGAAAGTCTTAATTGTTAGAAAAATCTAAAATTTTAGTTTTCTTCTTAAGATTTATGTTAGTTTAAACCAAATTTCATGTTTTTTTTTTAAAGTTCGAAAATTTCGAACATAATTTCGAAATTCCAAATTTTATCTTAGAATCACTTTTATGATCTCTTGCTTATATAAACATTAAAATTTCATAAGTTTATACAAAATTTCATAGTTTTCTTAAAGTTCGAAAATTTCGAACATAATTTCGAAATTCCAAATTTTAGCTTAGAATCACTTTTATGATCTCTTGCTTATGGAAACATTAAAATTTCATAAATTTATACAAAATTTCATAGTTTTCTTAAAGTTCGAAAATTTCGAACATAATTTCGAAATCCCAATTTTTAGCATAGAATCACTTTTATGATCTCTTGCTTATGGAAACATTAAAATTTCATAAATTTATACAAAATTTCAAGTTTTCTTAAAGTTCGAAAATTTCGAACATAATTTCGAAATTCCAAATTTTAGCTTAGAATCAATTTTATGATCTCTTGCTTATGGAAACATTAAAATTTCATAAATTTATACAAAATTTCCTAGTTTTCTTAAAGTTCGAAAATTTTGAACATAATTTCGAAATTTTTCTTACAGAAATATTTTATTTAAGAAAAAATTTTTTCTCTTAAAACTAAACTTAAAAAAACTAGTTACCTTTCTGTATAAAAAAAGAACTAAATTTAAAGCAAAACAAACAAACCTTAAACTAATTTTAAATGTTAACTACAATTAAAAGAACTTAAAATTAAAACTTAAACTAAAATGGAAGACATTAGGACAACTAAATTGGAAGACATGGGATTAAAATATAAAGTAAAATTTTTTTTATCACATTTTAAAAGAAAAAACGATTTAAAATCGTAGAATAAAAATTAAAGCTGTTGATTAAAGCGTTTCAAGTTAAAATTTTGTGTTTAAAACACTATTGCCACTTGTTTTTCTTAAAAAAAACCTTAAAAACAAGCAAAAACTGGTTGAATAAAAGCTTTTCCGGGGGAAACAAACAATCTGCAGGGACAGCACTGTTACAGCCACGCCAAACATCAAAGGATTTTTCACTTGTTGTCCTGTTGACAGTTAACGCCTCTTAAACATACCGCTGCTCGATATGTTCCGTAGAAAACACTGCTTTGTTAAAGACGTCTTTTTTTTCTAGAAACTGCAATTAGTCCTTATGTTTGCTTTAGAGCACAACATTTTCTGACTGAATTCACAATTTTCAAATAATTTTCTTTTAGAAGTTTCTATAGCCAAGACGTTTAAAGGTTGTTTTAAAACCTTTTTTGTAGAAATTTAACTTCAAACCTATTTCATACATTTCTAAACATTCTTGTGTTATGTTTAGAAATGTAGATGTTTTCAGCTTGAAGGAATGAGTTAGACTGATTTCTTAAAGATCCTGTTACAAGTATTTATACCTCTGAAAAATGTTATGGTATGAGTAAGTTTAACATTTGAGCAATAGTTATAGTCAATCTTAGTTTACTGTGTATTTTGTTAGTATAAGTGTTTTACACATGTTTCCTTTTCTAACACATTTATGCCATATTATCTCCAGGTCTGTCAACAAGACCTTGAAAGAAGAAATTTTGTTCGTTTTTTAACAGATTTTTTTTTTTAAGGCAATTAGCATTCGAGTGTTAAAATGTGTGACATTTTATGGTTAAAAAAAAGGATTTATTTATTTTGTTATGCATATGTTAAGGATTTTATTTTAGACACATGCTAAAAATAGCTAAAATATTCTAAAAATATAAATACTATACTTCAATGGAAAATTTTTAGTTAAAGATCTTTATTTTAAGCAATATTTAGGACAATTTTAGCTTCCAGTGAAGATCTTTGTGTAAGACAATTTTAGCTTCACTTAAAGATATCTATTCCAGACAACTTTAGCTTTCAATGAAGATCGTTTTTAAAGAAAATTTTAGCTTCAAATGAAGATCACCATTTTAGACAATTTTGGCTCTAATTGAAGATCTCTATTTAGGACAATTTTGGCTTCAATTGAAGATCTCTAGTTAGGACAATTTTAGCTTCAATTAAAGATCCCTATTTGAGACAATTTCAGCTTCAATTGAAGATCTCTATTTAAGACAATTTAAACTTCAATTGAAGATTTCTATTTAGGACACTTTAAGCCTTAATTGAAGAACTCTATTAAGACAATTTTAGAGTCCAATGAAGATCTCTATTTAAGGCAATTTTAGCTTCAATTGAAGATCTCTATTTAGGACAATTTTGGCTTCAATTGAAGATCTCTATTTAGGACAATTTTGGCTTCAATTGAAGATCTCTATACATATAGGACAATTTTGGTTTCAATTGAAGATCTCTATTTTAAACAATTTTAGCTTCAATAGAAGATCTCTATAAAGAGCAGTTGTAGATTCAATTGAAGATCTTCATTTAAGACAATTTTAGCTTCAATGGAAGATCTCTAGGACAGTTTCAGCTTCAATCAAAGATCTGTATTAATGGCGATTTTAGCTCCAATGGAAGATCTTTATTTAAGCAATTTTAGTTTCAATTAAAGATAATTATTTAAGACAATCTTTTCTTCAATTAATCATAACAGCAATTTTAGAATCAATTGAAGAAATATATTAAAGACAATTACAGCTTCAATTGGCGACCACTATTTAAGACAATTTTAGCTTCAAATGAAGATCTATATGAAAGACAATTTAACTTCGATTGAAGATCTCTATTATAGTTTATTTCGGCTTCAGTTGAAGATCAAGTTTAGCAATCTTAATGCAAATCTCTATTTAAGACAAATTTAGCTTCTATTAAAGCTCTATAGTGAGGACAACAGTTATAGGAATAGTATTCAAAATACCCTCCAAAATGTCAAAAGTTTAAGGCAGGATTTCAAAAATATATATCAAGCAAATTTAATAAATTTAACAGTTTTTAGTAGTTAATAGTGTAAACTCTTAAATAATGAAAAATATTTATAACTTTACGGTTTCCTAATATATTAATTTATTAAACAAATAAAACTCATTTAACAAAATTTTGTTAAAATTTTTTAACCATAAATATCATACACTTAAAATTAACGATTAGCCTCGTGAAAATAAAAATCTACTTAAAATTATATATTTTAACACTTTTGCTAAACATTATGAAATAAATTTAAAACAATAAAGCAAATACATCCACAACATTCTAAAATCAACAAAATTTGTTACAACTTCTTAAAAACAATTGCCCATAATTAATTATTTACAAAATAGAAGAAACTTATTCTAAACAATAAAATAACTAAAGGAAATCTTTCTTTGAAAAAAATCCTTAACAAATTTTTAAATTTGTTACTTTAACTGCTGTGATTTCTGTGTTAACACCTTCCTCAAACACAAAAAAGGATAAAGAAAATTTGTTCAAATTTAACAAGTTCCTCTAACACACACTTGTCTTAATCTATGGAAATAAAGAAAACAAAACAAGGATTTTCTTAAGAAAGCACGTTCTTTACAAAACAAAACACTTGTCTCAATCTAGAATTACAAAATCACAGAAAATTACTCATACAAACAGAAAGTGTGTCCTACACGTGAACAAAATATTTATATGCAACAAGATAGAAATATTTTCAAATTAAAAAGAACTCAACACAGAAATCCTTTTTTAGGAAGTTTATTAAAAAAACACATATAATTCATACAAAAATTACATAAAAACAAACAAAATTAATAAAATTATACAAAAAACTAATAAATTTTTAAGAAGAAGACAAACACAAGAAGGCTGTCCTAGTCTAACTAATAGTTTTATAACAAAAACTAACAACAGGGGTGGTTTCCTCATAATGAAATTGTCCAAAGAAAGGAAAAATCACCCTTAAATTAAACAACAATTCTTAATATAAAATCACCTATAGGAATTTGTTAAGAAACCAAATAACAAATTCTGGTATAAATACCGCTGTTAGAGGGAAAGAAAAGTCAGTTCACTTCCTTACAACATCAGGGAAACAACTCATCTACGAAAAATTAGTTTTTAAAACCAAAAAAAAAAACTAATTTGGTAGATTTTTCTTAAAAGAAGAAAACAACAGCAAATCCTAAAGATGTTTAGCAGCAACAGACGAAAAACTCGCAATAGTTTTCACTACAAAACTACAGAGTTTCCCAAAGCCTTAGAGATGTCTACAACTCAGCCAGCAGAACCTGTTTTCCTAAACAAAACAGTAAGAAACTGTTAGTTACATCCAGTTCTGGGCAATCAACATTCTACAAAAGATTTCTGTTTCTAATCTTCAACAAAACTACAACAATGGCCTTTTCTTCACCATTTTTGTGCCTTAAAGAAAATTTTCTTTTTATTTCCAAAAAAGAGAAAATTTTGGTTAAAAAGCTTTAAATTTATTTCTATGGAAATTTTGCAATAATTTTGTAACTAAACTGTGATTTTTTAGTACAATGTTTTAAACATTTATTAATATTATTAGCATAATCCACTGTCTTCCAAAAACTTTATTTTGCGAGTTGATGCAAAATGAGTTTTAATTTCTTAATTTTAAGTTATTTTTAAGAATCTAGTTTTAAGAAATCATTATCTTCCGGTTGTTTGTTTTGCTTTAAAAAATATTTTTACTAAAAAAAATTAATATTTTTTTGGTAAATTAGTTTTAAGTTTAGTAGATTTAAGAAAATAAATAAAATGTCTTGTATATAACACCATAAACAATTGTAAACCCTTTCATTTATTAAAAAAATTTATTAGGAAAAATTGGAATTTCATATCAAAAGTTTCCTCTTAAGACTGTAGAGATAAAGAGAAGTGTCTTTATTATGAAGTGTCTTCCTTATGAAGAGAGTTTTCATATAGAAAAGTGTCTTCATTATAACGACAATTTTCAAAGAGAAAAGTGTCTTCATTACAAAAGTCTCTTCATTATAACGACAATTTTCAAACAGAAAAGTGTCTTCATTATGAAGACAGTTTCATATAGAAAAGTGTCTTTATTATGAAGACAGTTTTCATATAGAAAAGTTTTCTTATAGAAAAGCGTCTTCATAATGAAGACCATTTTTCTATAAGAAAACTGCCTTCATAATGAAGACACTTTTCTATAAGAAAACTCTCTTCATAATGAAAACACTTTTCTATATGAAAACTGTGTTCATAATGAAGACACCTTTCTATAAGAAACTGTCTTCATAATGAAGACGCTTTTCTATATGAAAATGTCTTCATAATGAAGACTCTTTTCTATATGAAAACTGTCTTCATAATGAAGACTCTTTTCTATATGAAAACTGTCTTCATAATGAAGACTCTTTTCTATATAAAACTGTCTTCATAATGAGGACTCTTTTCTATAATGAAAACTCTCTTCATAATGAAGACACTTTTCTATATGAAAACTGTCTTCATAATGAAGACACTTTTCTGTATGAAAACTGTCTTCATAATGAAGACACTTTTCTATATGAAACTGTCTCATAATGAAGACACTTTATATATGAAAACTGTCTTCATAATGAAGACACTTTTCTATATGAAAACTGTCTTCATAATGAAGACACTTTTCTATATGAAAACTGTCTTCATAATGAAGACACTTTTCTATATGAAAACCGTCTTCATAATGAAGACACTTTTCTATATGAAAACTGTCTTCATAATGAAGACACTTTTCTATATGAAAACTGTCTTCATAATGAAGACACTTTTCTATATGAAAACTGTCTTCATAATGAAGACACTTTTCTATATGAAAACTGTCTTCATAATGAAGACACTTTTCTATATGAAAACTGTCTTCATAATGAAGACACTTTTCTATATGAAATTTTTCTTTATAATGAAGACACTTTTCTATATGAAAACTTTCTTCATAATAAAGACACTTCTCTATATGAAAACTTTCTTCATAATAAAGACACTTCTCTATATGAAAACTTTCTTTATAATAAGACACTTTTCTGTATGAAAACTTTCTTCATAATAAAGACACTTTTCTATATGAAAACTTTCTTCATAATGAAGACACTTTTCTATATGAAATCTTTCTTTATAATGAAGACACTTTTCTATACGAAAACTTTCTTCATAATGAAGACACTTTCTATATGAAATTTTTCTTTATAATGAAGACACTTTTCTATATGAAAACTTTCTTCATAATAAAGACACTATTCTATATGAAAACTTTCTTCATAATAAAGACACTTCTCTATATGAAAACTTTCTTTATAATAAGACACTTTTCTATATGAAAACTTTCTTCATAATAAAGACACTTTTCTATATGAAACTTTCTTCATAATGAAGACACTTTTCTATATGAAATCTTTCTTTATAATGAAGACACTTTTCTATACGAAAACTTTCTTCATAATGAAGACACTTTTCTATATGAAAACTTTCTTCATAATGAAGACACTCTTCTATATGAAAATTGTCTTCATAATGAAGACGCATTTCTATAAGAAAACTGTCTTCATAATGAAGACACTTTTCTGTATGAAAACTTTCTTCATAATGAAGACACTTTTCTATATGAAACTTTCTTCATAAGGAAGACACTTTTTTATATAAAAACTGTCGTCATATTGAAGACACTTCTCTTTATCTTTACTGTCTTAAGAAGAAACTTTTGATATGAAATTAAATTTTTCCTAATATATTTTTTTTAATGAATGAAAAATCTTTAAAATTGTTTAGGGTGTTATATACAAGACATTTTATTTATTTTCTTAAATCTACTAAACTTACAACTAATTTACCAAAAAATATTTATTTTTTTTAGTAAAAATATTTTTTAAAGCAAAACAAACAAACCGGAAGATAATGATTTCTTAAAACTAGATTCTTAAAAATAACTTAAAATTAAGAAATTAAAACTCATTTTGCATCAACTCGCAAATAAGAGTTTTTGGAAGACATTGGATTATACTAATAATATTAATAAATGTTTAAACATTTTTTCTAATAAAATCACAGTTTAGTTACAAAATTATTGCAAAATTTCCATAGAAATAACATTAAAGCTTTTTAACCAAAATTTTCTTATTTGGAAATAAAAAGAAAATTTTCTTTAAGGCACAAAAATGGTGAAGAAAAGGCCATTGTTGTAGTTTTGTTGAAGATTAGGAACAGAAATTTTTTGTAGGATGTTGTTTGCCCAGGACTGGATGTAAATAACAGTTTTTTACTGCTTTTTTAAGGAAAACAGGTTCTGCTGGCTGAGTTGTAGACATCTGTAAGGCTTTGGGAAACTCTGTAGTTTTATAGTGAAAACTATTGCGAGTTTTTCTTCTGTTGCTGCTAGACATCTTTAGGATTTGCTGTTGTTTTCTTCTTTTAAGAAAAATCTACCAAATTAGTTTTTTTTTTGTTTCAAAAACTAATTTTTCGTAGATGAGTTGTTTTCCCGATGTTGCAAGGAAGTGAACTGACTTTCTTTCCCCCTAGCAGTAGTATTTATACCAGAATTTTTTGTTTCTTAACAAATTCCTATAGGTGTTTTTTTATTAAGAATACTTGTTTAATTTAAGGGTGATTTTTCCTTTCTTTGAACACTTTCATTATGAGGAATCCACCCCTGTTGTTAGTTTTTGTTATAGAACGTTTAGTTAGACTGGGACAGCCTTCTTGTGTTTGTCTTTTTCTAAAAAATTTATTAGTTTTTTGTATAATTTTATTAATTTTGTTTGTTTTTATGAAACTTTTGTATGATTTATTTGTCTTTTTTAAGAACCTTTCTAAAAAAAGGATTTCTGTTTTAAGTTTTTTAATTTGAAAATATTTCTTCCTTGTTGCATATAAATATTTTGTTCACGTGTGGGACACACTTTGTTTTTGTATGTGTAATTTTCTGTGATTTTGTAATTCTAGATTGAGACAAGTGTTTTGTTTTGTAAAGAACGTGTTTTCTTAAGAAAACCCTTGTTTTTATTTTCTTTATTTCTATAGATTAAGACAAGTGTGTGTTAGAGGAACGTGTTAAATTTAAACAAATTTTCCTTATCCTTTTTTGTGTTTGAGGAAGGTGTTAACACAGAAATCACAGCAGTTAAAGTAACAGATTTAAAGATTTGTTAAGGATTTTTTTCAAAGAAAGATTTCCTTTAGTTATTTTATTGTTTAGAAGAAGTTTCTTAAATAATTAATTATGGGCTATTGTTTTTAAGAAGTTATAGAATGATTGATTTAGAATGTTGTGGATGTATTTATGTGTATGATATTTATGGTTAAAAAATTTTAACAAAATTTTGTTAAATGGGTTTTATTTGTTTAATAAAAAAATATATTAGCAAACTGTGAAATTATAAATATCTTTCATTATTTAAGAGTTTACACTATTAACTACAAAAAACTGTAAAATTTATTAAATTTGCTTGATATATATTTTTGAAATCCTGCCTTCAAGTTTTGACATTTTGGAGGATATTTTGAATACTATTCCTATAACTGTTGTCCTCACTATAGAGCTTTAATAGAAGCTTAATTTTTCTTAAATAGAGATCTGCATTAAAATTGATAAAATTGATCTTCAACTGAAGCCAAAATAAACTATAATAGAGATCTTCAATAGAAGTTAAATTGTCTTTAGATAGATAGATCTTCATTTGAAGCTAAAATTGTCTTAAATAGTGATCGCCAATTGAAGCTGTAATTGTCTTTAGTATAGATCTTCAATTGATGCTAAAATCGCTGTTATGAGAGATCTTCAATTGATGAAAGATTGTCTTAAATAAAGATCTACAACTGAAGCTAAAATAGTTCTAAAAAAGATCTTCTATTGAAGATAAAATTACCATAAATATAGATCTTTAATTAAAGCTAAAACTGTCGTTAATAGGGATCTTCAATTAAAGCTAAAATTGTTTTAGAGTAATCTTCAATTGAAGCTAAAATTGTCCTTAATATAGATCTTCAGTTGAAGCTAAAATTGTCTTAAATAGAGATCTTCAATTAAAGCTAAAATTGTATTAAACAGAGATCTTCAATCCCAGCTAAAGTTGTCTTTAATATAGATCTTCCATTGAAGCTAAAATTGCCCTAAATATAGATCTTCAATTTAAGCTGAAATTGTCCTATATAGAGATCTTCAATTGAAGTTAAAATTGTCCTAAACAGAGATCGTCAATTGAAGCTAAAATTGTCTTAAATAGATATCTCCAATTGACTCCAACATTGTCCTAAATAGAGATCTTCAATTGAAGCCAAAATTGTCTTAAATAGAGATCTTCAATTGAGGCTAAAATTGTCCTAAATAGAGATCTTCAAATGAAGTAAAATTGTCATAAAAAGAGATCTTCAATTGAAGACAAAATTGTCTTAAATAGAGATATTCAATTGAAGCGAAAATTGTCCTTAATAGAGAGTTTCAGCTGAAGCTAAAATTGTCCTAAATACAGATCATCAATTTAAGCTAAAATTGTCCTAAATACAGATTTTCAATTTAAGCTAAAATTGTCCTAAATAGAGATCAACAATTGTAGCTAAAATTGTCCTTAATAGCGATCCTCAATTGAAGCTAAAATTGTCCTTAATAGAGATCCTCAATTGAACCCAAAATTGTCATAAAATACAGATCTTCCATTGAAGCCACAATTTTCCTAAATAGAGATCTTCATTTGAAGCTAAAATTGTCCTAAACAAAGATCTTCATTGGAAGCTAAAATTGTCTTAAATAGAGATCTACAATTGAAGCTAAAATTGTCCCAAATAGAGATCTGCAATAAATGATAAAATTGTATTAAATAGAGTCACTCAACTAAAGCTGAAATTCCAAATACATATAACTATCGAAAAAAAACTCCTTTAAAGATCGTTTACATATCTTTAAATCGTTTTCCTTTACCGCTAACACCTTCCTCAAACACAAAAAAGGATAAAGAAAATTTGTTTAAATTTAACACATTCCTCTAACACACACTTGTTTTAATCTATAGAAATAAAGAAAATAAAAACAAGGATTTTCTTAAGAAAACACGTTCCTTACAAAACAAAACACTTGTCTCAATCTAGAATTACAAAATCACAGAAAATCACTCATACAAAAACAAAGTGTGTCCTACACGTGAACAAAATATTTATATGCAACAAGGAAGAAATATTTTCAAATTAAAAAAACACAACACAGAAATCCTTTTTTAGGAAGTTTTTTAAAAAAACACATATAAATCATACAAAAATTTCATAAAAACAAACAAAATTAATAAAATTATACAAAACACTAAAAAAATTTTAAGAAAAAGACAAATACAAGAAGGCCATCCTAGTCTAACTAATGGATCTATAACAAAAACTAACAATAGGGGTTGTTTCCTCATAATGACAATGTTCAAAGAAAGGAAAAATCACCCTTAAATTAAACAAGAATTCTTAAAATAAAATCACCTATAGGAATTTGTTAAGAAACCAAATAACAAATTCTGGTATAAATACCGCTGTTAGAGGGAAAGAAAAGTCAGTTCACTTCCTTACAACATCAGGGGAAACAACTCATCTACGAAAAATTAGTTTTTGAAACCAAAAAAAAAAACTAATTTGGTAGATTTTTCTTAAAAGAAGAAAACAACAGTAAATCCTAATGATGTCTAGCAGCCTCAGACGAAAGACTCGCAATAGTTTTCACTACAAAAACTACAGAGTTTCCCAAAGCCTTAGAGATGTCTACAACTCAGCCAGCAGAACCTGTTTTCTTTAAAAAAAAAACAGTAAAAAACTGTTATTTACATCAAGTCCTGGGCAAACAACATCCTACATATGATTTCTGTTTCTAATCTTCAACAAAACTACAACAATGGCCTTTTCTTCACCATTTTTGTGCCTTAAAAATAATTTTCTTTTTTTTTCCCAAAAAAGAGAAAATTTTGGTTAAAAAGCTTTAAATTTATTTCTATGGAAATTTTGCAATAATTTTGTAACTAAACTGTGATTTTTAAGTACAATGTTTTAAACATTTATTAATATTATTAGTATAATCTAATGTCTTCCAAAAACTCTCATTTGCGAGTTGATGCAAAATGAGTTTTAATTTCTTAATTTTAAGTTATTTTTAAGAATTTAGTTTTAAGAAATCATTATCTTCCGGTTTGTTTGTTTTGCTTTAAAAAAAATATTTTTACTAAAAAAAAATAAATATTTTTTTGGTAAGTTAGTTTTAAGTTTAGTAGATTTAAGAAAAATAAATAAAATGTCTTGTATATAACACCCTAAACAATTTTAATCCTTTCATTTATTAAAAAAAATATATTAGGAAAAATTTTAATATTATATCAGAAGTTTTATCTTACGACAGTTTTCATTAGGAAAGTGTCTTCATTATGAAGACTGACTTCATAGTAGCTTCATTATGAAGACATTATGAAAGCAGTTTTCATATAGAAACGTATCTACATTATGAAGGCAGTTTACATATAGAAAAGCGCCTTCGTAATGAAGACAGTTTTCTTCATTATGAAGACATTATGAAGGCAGTTTTCATATAGAAAAGTGTCACTATGAAAAACATTTTAATATCGATAATGAAGACATAATGAAGACAGTTTTCTATAAAAAAAACTGTCTTAACCAGACACTTTTCTTTACGAAAACTTTCTTAACAAGACTCTTTTCTATACTAAAACTGTCTTAACAAGACAGTTTTCTAAACAAAAACTGTCTTAACAAGACATTTTTTATACAAAAACTGTCCTAACAACACACTTTTCCTTACAAAAACTGTCTTAAAAACACACTTTTCTATACGAAAACTGTCTTAACCAGACACTTTTCTATACAAAAACTGTCTTAGCAAGATACTTTTCAGTATGAAAACTGTCCTAACAAGACAATTTTCTATACGAAAACTGTCTTAACAAGTCTTAACAAGACTCTTTTCTATACGAAATGTGTCTGAACAAGACACTATTCTATACGAAAACTGTCTTAACCAGACGCTTTTCTATACAAAAACTGTCTTAGCAAGACACTTTTCTATACAAAAACTGTCTTAACAAGACAATTTTCTATCCGAAAACTGTCTGCACAAGACACTTTTCAATACAAAAACTGTTTTAGCAAAACACTTTTCTATACAACAACTGTCTTAACAAGACACCTTTCTATACAAAAACTGTCTTAACAAGACACTTTTCTAAACCGATACTGTCTTAACAAGACACTTTTCTATACGAAAACTGTCTGCACAAGACGAAAACTGTCTTAAAAACACACTTTTCTATACGAAAACTGTCTTAACAAGACACTTTTCTATAAGAAAACTGTTTTAACAAGACATTTTTCTATAAGAAAACTGTTTTAACAAGACACTTATCTATAAGAAAACTGTTTTAATAAGACACTTTTCTATACGAGATGTGTCTTAACAAGACACTTTTCTATATGAAAACTGTCTTAACCAGACACTTTTCTATACGAAAACTGTCTTAACAAGACAATTTTCTATACGAAGGCTGTCTTAACAAGACACTTTCTATACGAAAACTGTCTTAACAAGACACTTTTCTATACGAAAACTGTCTTAACAAGACAATTTTCTATACGAAAACTGTCTTAACAAGACAATTTTCTATACAAAAACTGTCCTTACAAGTCTTAACAAGACACTTTTCTATACGAAAACTGTCTTAGCAAGACACTTTTCTATACAAAAACTGTCTTAGCAAGACACTTTTCTATAAGAAAACTGTCTTAGCAAGACACTTTTCTATACGAAAGCTGTCTTAACAAGACACTTTTCTATACGATAGCTGTCTTACAAGACACTTTTCTATAAGAAAACTGTCTTGGCAAGACACATTATATAAGAAAACTGTCTTAGCAAGACACTTTTCTACAAGAAAACTGTTTTAACAAAATACTTTTCTTTAAGAAAACTGTCTTAACAAGACACTTTTCCATACGAAAAGTGTCTTAACAAGACATTTTTCTATACGAAAAGTGTCTTAACAAGACATTTTTCTATACGAAAAGTGTCTTAAAAAGACACTTTTCTATACGAAACGTGTCTTAACAAGACACTTTTCTATACGAAATTTGTCTTAACAAGACACTTTTCTATAGGAAATATGTCTTAACAAGACACTTTTCTATAGGAAATATGTCTTAACAAGACTCTTTTCTATACGAAAAGTGTCTTAACAACACTTTTCTATACAAAAATTAGTTTTAGCTCTTAAAATAAATATTATTTTAGGTGTAATTTTTGTAGAAATTATTTAAAACGCTTTTTTAAAGAATGTTGTTCTTAAAACAATCATTAAACTCATTAGTTTTTTATTACAACATTAATTATGTTAATTTATAGAACAAATCTTTCAAACTAGAATTAGTTTATTTAAAACTTTTTAAGCCTTTGTCTAAGTAATCAAATCTCAATTTATATTGAAAACCAGGAAATTAATGATGGTTAGAAAGACAGACAGGTACCTGTTTCTAAAACAACCACCACCAGCACTTTATTAACCAACAAATCAAATGACGATAAAACATTATTAAGCAAGTTTTTCTTTTAAAACAAATTAAACCTTTTTTAAGAAAGAAAAACACCACCACTAAACAAATAAAATGCATTTTAATTGTATTATTTTAGAAATTGATTGTGTTGTCTACTAAAGGTAATAAAACTAAACCTTTTTTCAAAAAAAAAAAAGAAGAAAAACTAGGGGAGACTGTATAAATGACCAAACATTAGGACAAAGACAGACAGACAGAAAACTAAGACAATAGTAAGCAAAGGAAAATAGAAAAGCCATAGAAAGAGAAAGAAATTAGTAAAGCATACAAAGACATGACTTGCACAACAATATGTCTTGCAACTACCTGACTTTAAATGGTAACTTAAAGAAAACTGTTTAAAACATTTTGGTATAAATATCAGTCCTTAGGACTTTAAGAAATCAGTCTAACTCAAAGTCTTAATACAAACACACATTCACCGCAGTTATTTTAACTTCTAAGAAGTTAGAAAAACCAACGCCAGAATGAGTCATTGTCTTATCCAAATAAGGCAAACTCCTTGGCTAGTTGTCTATAGAAACCAGCTCAGCAGCGGCCTTATACCTTTTAAGGAAAACAAGTGAAAAATCCTTGAGGTTCTTTTCCTTCCGCCCGCCTACCCAGCAGTTTCTTAATGGTGTCTTTAAGTTTGTGGCAGAAAAAGCATAATTCATTTTTACCCCCCTCCCCTTCGGAAAAAGTGGCAATTTGTGTTTTAAACACTTTAAATTTTAATATATAAAAAAAGCTTTAATATTTGTTTAATTAAATTGTGATTTAATTGATTCTATTTAAAATTTATAACATTTTTCATTTAGTTTTATAAATCATGTCTTCCATTTTAGTTTTTAAGTGAATTACTAATTTTAAGAGAAAATTTTAAAATCAGTTGTCTTTCGGTTTGTTTGTTTTGCTTTAGTTTAAGTTTCTATAATTTTAATTAATGTAATTAGCTAATAAATAATTTTAAGTTTAATAAATAAAATCTTACAAAATACTTTGTAAGAAAACCCCAAAAAAAATTTGAATTTTTATTTTCTTTCAAAACTTTTACATTTTAGAATCGAAACAGTCTTTAGGATCATGTTTATAAGACACTTTTCATAAAGAAAACTGAATACAGAAGACAATATTCTTAAAGAAATGTGTCTTTTGAAAACATTTTTGTATAAGAAAACAGTCTTCAGAAAACACCCTTTTTATGAAATCTGTCTGTAGAAGACACTTTTCTTTTATACAGACCTTCAGGAGACCTAAAGAAAACAGTTTTCCGCCTTCAGAAGGACTTTTTTCTAAAAAACTTTTCTTAAAGAGAATTGTACTCCGAAGACACTTTCCCTAATGAACAGACAATACTTTCATGCATAAAATTGACTTTAAAGGCAAAGTATGCAAAATAAAGCTTAAAGTCATGTACCTACTTTAGGTTAGTAGTTAGTGTTGTAAACTGTCAGACCGGAGGTCATCGGTTCAATTCTCACCCGAGTCATTTAAAGTATAAAGTATAAAGTATAAAGTATAAGTATAAAGTATAAAGTATAAAGTATAAAGTATAAAGTATAAAGTATAAAGTATAAAGTATAAAGTATAAAGTATAAAGTATAAAGTATAAAGTATAAAGTATAAAGTATAAAGTATAAAGTATAAAGTATAAAAGTATAAAGTATAAGTATAAAGTATAGTATAAAGTATAAGTATAAAGTATAAAGTATAAAGTATAAGTATAAGTATAAGTATAAAGTATAAAGTATAAAGTATAAAGTATAAAGTATAAAGTATAAAGTATAAAGTATAAAGTATAAGTATAAAGTATAAAGTATAAAGTATAAAGTATAAAGTATAAAGTATAAGTATAAAGTATAAAGTATAAAGTATAAAGTATAAAGTATTAAAGTATAAAGTATAAAGTATAAAGTATTAAAGTATAAAGTATAAAGTATAAAGTATAAAAGTATAAAGTATAAAGTATAAAGTATAAAGTATAAAGTATAAAGTATAAAGTATAAAGTATAAAGTATAAAGTATAAAGTATAAGTATAAAGTATAAAGTATAAAGTATAAAGTATAAAGTATAAGTATAAGTATAAAGTATAAAGTATAAAGTATAAAGTATTAAAGTATAAAGTATAAAGTATAAAGTATAAAGTATAAAGTATAAAGTATAAAGTATAAAGTATAAAGTATAAAGTATAAAGTATAAAGTATAAAGTATAAAGTATAAGTATAAAGTATAAAGTATAAGTATAAAGTATAAAGTATAAAGTATAAAGTATAAAGTATAAAGTATAAAGTATAAAGTATAAAGTATAAAGTATAAGTATAAAGTATAAAGTATAAAGTATAAAGTATATAAAGTATAAAGTATAAAGTATAAAGTATAAAGTATAAAGTATAAAGTATAAAGTATTAAAGTATAAAGTATAAAGTATTAAAGTATAAAGTATAAAGTATAAAGTATAAATTATAAATTATAAAGTATAAAGTTGATCACATTTTGATCAACTTTTCTCTAGAAAAGTAGATCACTTTCTGATTAACTTTTCTCTAGAAAGAAGATTACTTTCTGATCAACTTTTCTCTAGAAAATTAGATCACTTTCTGATCAACTTTTTGCTCTAGAAAAGTAGATCACTTTTTGATCAACTTTTCTCCTGAAAAGTAGATCACTTTCTGATCAACTTTTCTCTAGAAAAGTAGATCACTTTCCGATCAACTTTTTCTAGAAAAGTAGACCACTTTCTGATCAACTTTTCTCTAGAAGAGATGATGACTTTCCGATCAACTTTGATCATTTTTTGTCTAGAAAAGTAGATCAAGTTTAGATAAAGTTTTTTTTATAAAAATGGATCAAATTTTCTCTATAACAGTAGATCATATTTTTTATCGGCTTTTCCCTAGAAGATCAGTTTTTCTTTAGAATAGTCAGTCACTTTTTGATCAACGTTTCTCTAAAAAGTAGATCTATTTTTGATCAACTTTTCTATAGAAAAGTATATCACTATATTAAACTAAATTTTAAATAAAAATGCCAAAAAGTTTTGTTTTTTAAAATTTTATTGAAATTATTTTAAACTTATAATTAGTCTTACAAAATATTTTATAATAAAAATATTTTATAAATAAATTTGTCTTAGAATTATTAATTAAATATAAAGCAAATTAAACTAAAAGCAAAACAAACAAACCATTTTTTAAACTTAAAGCTATAAAATTAAACTTAAGCTTAAAGATTAAAAAGTTAAAATTACGTGGAAAGCTTAATGTTTTAGTGAATTGTATGTTAAATACAATTATTAGACTTAAAACTAAATTGGAAGACAATGATTTTAAAAGGCACAAATGGTGAAAACCAATTTGAAAACTAAAATTAAATTAAAAGTAGTTATAATAAAAGCTTAGTAAAAGTTTAAACTAAAGCACTATAAATGAAGAAAAGGCACTAGTGGTGAGTAAGCCACTTGAGTAAAAGAATTTAAACTAAAACTTAAAAGCTAAATAAGAAAAAATGGAAGACAAATGGATTTTAATTTGTAAACTTAAAAATTATTCAAAAAATTAAAGCTTTTGTTTTAAAAATTGTTAAAAAATCACAATTTTTCTTATAAATTTGAAAAAAAAATCACAGTTATATTAAAGCTATAACAAAAAGCCTTTAGGGCTTTTGTTATATATAAAAAAATAAAGCTTTTTCTACCATTAAAAATATTGCACAAATTTTAATTATATAAAATATCGCAGTTTTGTATATAAAAAAAAATTAAAGCTTTTTACCAAAATATTAAAAATATCACAGAAGCTTTTTATAGAAGTTAGTTTAAAGCTATAAAAAATATTGCACAAATTGGTTTTAAAAAGAAAATATATATATATGAAATAAATATAAAAGCTTTTTAACAAAATAATGAACAAAATATCACAGAAGCTTTTTGAAACTAAAATGAAGAAAAAATATTGCACAAGTTTGTGTTTTATGAAAAATATCACAATTGTTTAAATGAAAAATTAAAGCTTTTTAACAATAATACTAAAAATATCACAGAAACTTTTTATGAAACTTTTATAAAAAAAATTAAAATAAATATCACAAAAGCTTTTTTGAAATTTTAGGGGAATAAACGAAAATATTTGTTTAAACAAAATTTTAGATATCAAAATTAAAGCTCTTGAACTATCACAGAAGCTTTTTGTTAATACAAAATATTGCACAAAGCTTTTTATATAAAAAATATCACATAGAAAATTAAAGCTTTAAAGTTAAAGTTAAATTAAAATATCACAGAAGCTTTTTAAATATGTTTCTAATTAAAGAAAATAAAAAAACTTTTAAATATTAAAGCTCAGCAAAGTATCACTTACTTACAGCTTGTTAAAGTCTTTAACAAAAGCTGTCCTAAAATGTTAGTAAGAAAGCTTTTGCAAGAACTTCATTTGTTTCGTTTTGTTTAGTGATTCACATAAACTTTTCACCAGAAAGTTTTGCATCACTTACGTGTAGAAAGCTTACAGCTTAAGGCAGCTTTTCCAATAACACAGCAGCATTTCCTTAACAAAAGCTTTCCTAAAGTGTTTAACAGAAAGCTTTTGTAAGAAGGTTGAGTTTAAAATATCACAGTCATCGGTTTGTGGAGTGATTTACATAAACTTTTTGAGCCGAAAGTTTAGCATCACTTGCTTGTAGAAAGCTTAAAGCTTTAGTCAGCTTTTCCCAGATCACAGCAGTCTTATTATCAGCTCATAAGTATGGAAAAGTTGTTAAAACCTTACAATGTTGTTAATCGTTTAAAAGTGATCAACAGAAACTTTAATTTACTTTAAAGTTGTGTATCACCAAGATGCGTGGCAGCATCATTAAAAATATCACAGTTGTAGGATCGTTATTGTATTATCACTATCGCTGTATCATCACAGTTATCTCAACCAAGGTTCTTTAGACCTTTTTACAGCTTTCTTAGCCATAATCACATCAATGTTGAAGATTTATAAAAAGTATCACAGTGATTGAATTGTTGACATTGTATTATCACTATCGCTGTATTATCACATAGATCTGTTTACAGATCACATTGTAGTCATCTTAGTGGCTGAGGATTTAATCATTCTTTTCAGCTTAATCACAGAGATTTGCTACATTGTTTAATCATCACAGTTGAAGCAAGAGAAGAGAAGTAGCACGATCACAGAAAAACTCAATCATATCATTGTTTTGAAGAGAGAGAGAGTGAGAGAGAGAGCGGCTCCATATTCAAACATCAGTAGTTCTTCTTCCTTTTCAAGAGTGCAGTCTAAATACTATCACTAAGGCCACTGCAGCCTTTCCCCAGTTATCAGCCATTTTCGTGGTTACTGAGAACAGCTGGCAGTTTTTTATTGCCAAAAAGCTTTTGTTTTTTAGCAAATTTTTCCAGTTTTCGCCCATAAAAGGACAAACAGCTTAAAAGCTTTTGTTTTATAAACATTTTTTAAAAAACAAAATTGCTTGTTTCTCAAAATTCTTTAAATTTTATTCTTAAATTTCCTTTTCTTCTCAGATGTTTTCTGAATGAAAGTAGTTTTCAAACTGATTTCCTAACACTCACATCCTTGCTATTTATAGCCAACTAGAGCTGCTCAAATTGAGCTGCTGCAACCCCTAAAAGTAAAAGGTGAGCACATCTTGCATTTTTCTGTTATATTACTGAAAAGGGAGTCTTTTTTTTTTTTCTTACAAAAACTAAATCTTATAGAGTAAAATGATGTAAAAACAATAGGTAAATGTGTAATAATTTTGTTATTGTAGGTAGCTCTATTGGCTTGATCCTTAGCAGGCACCACCATTTACTTGTAACCAGACATAAACGTGTCAGAGTGGAGTAGTTTAGAACGAAAAACACTACCACCAAATAAACATTTTTCAGATAATTTTGTTTTAAGGGGAGTTAGTACTACTATAGTAATGGCTTGATATGCTTGAGTAAACAGCTCCTCCTCTTTAGGTAGTCACGGATGGAAAAACAAGTCATTAAAAACGGTGGTGACTAAAGGTAGTTCTTTAGATTGATATCATGATAATTTGGTTACAATTATAATTTAAAACGAGATTTATAACAAGAAACCTTTCAAAACAGTTTTCAAAGAATCACATATTTTTCCAAGAAAAAAGTGTTTTCATATAGAAAAGTGTTTTTAAGAAAGCTTTCATATAGAAAAGTGTCTTCTTAAGAAAGTTTTTATATAGAAGAAAGTTTTTAAAAGAAAGACAGTTTTCGTATAGAAAAGTGTCCTGTTAAGACAGTTTCATATAGATAAGTGTCTTCTGTAGACAGTTTTCGTATAGAGAGGTGTTTTGTGTAGATAATTTTCGTACAGAAAAGTGTCTTGTTAAGACAGTTTTCATAGAGAAAAGTGTCTTGTTAAGACAGTTTTCATATAGAAAAGTGTCTTGTTAAGACAGTTTTCGTATAGAAAAGTGTCTTCTTAAGACACATTTCGTATAGAAAAGTGTCTTGTAAAGACAGTTTTCATATAGAAAAGTGTCTTGTTAAGACAGTTTTCATATAGAAAAGTGTCTTGTTAAGACAGTTTTCATATAGAAAAGTATCCTGTTAAGACAGTTTTCATATAGAAAAGTGTCTTGTTAAGACAGTTTTCATATAGAAAAGTGTTTTGTTAAGACAGTTTTCGTATAGAAAAGTGTCCAGTTAAGACAGTTTTCGTATGGAAAAGTGTCTTGTTAAGACAGTTTTCATATAGAAATGTGTCTTGTTAAGACAGTATTCATAGAGAAAAGTGTTTTGTTAAGACAGTTTTCATCTAGAAAAGTGTTTTGTTAAGACAGTTTTCATATAGAAAAGTGTCTTGTTAAGAAAGTTTTCATATAGAAAAGTGTCTTGTCAAGACAGTTTTCATATAGAAAATTGTTTTGTTAAGACAGTTTTTATACAGAAAAGTGTCTTGTTAAGACAGTTTTCATATAGAAAAATGTCTTGTTAAGACAGTTTTCGTATAGAAAAGTGTCTTGTTAAGACAGTTTTCATATAGAAAAGTGTCTTGTTAAGACAGTTTTCGTATAGAAAAGTGTCTTGTTAACAGTTTTCATATAGAAAAGTGTCCAGTTAAGAAAGTTTTCGTATAGAAAAGTGTCCTGTTAAGACAGTTTTCACATAGAAAAGTGTCTTGTTAAGACAGTTTTCACATAGAAAAGTGTCTTGTTAAGACAGTTTCCATATAGAAAAGTGTCTTGTTAAGACAGTTTTCATATAGAAAAATGTCTGGTTAAGACAGTTTTCATAGAGAAAAGTGTCTTGTTAAGACAGTTTTCATATAGAAAAATGTCTGGTTAAGACAGTTTTCATAGAGAAAAGTGTCTTGTTAAGACAGTTTTCATATAGAAAAGTGTTTTGTTAAGACAGTTTTCATATAGAAATGTGTCTTGTTAAGACATTTTTCATATAGAAAAGTGTTTTGTTAAGACAGTTTTCGTATAGAAAAGTGTCTTGTCAAGACAGTTTTCGTATAGAAAAGTGTCTTGTCAAGACAGTTTTCGTATAGAAAAGTGTCTTGTCAAGACAGTTTTCGTATAGAAAAGTGTCTTGTCAAGACAGTTTTCGTATAGACAGTTTTCATAGAGAAAAGTGTCTTGTTAAGACAGTTTTCATATAGAAAAGTGTCTTGTTAAGACAGTTTTCATATAAAAAAAGTGTCTTGTTTAGGCAAAGGAAAAATGGAACTAAAAATCCTTCTTTTACCAAACTTCAGATGCGACGTTTTTATCATTTAGTTTTCAGTTTTCTTCTAAACAAAAACAAAACTCTTTTCATAAAACCAACGGCTCAAGGATAACACTACCAAACATTAAAGACTTCGAACACACCCGCATAAATTTAAGTCCAAACCATTTACAAAAGTAACACGAGTCTATGCTCGTACCAGAGATAAAGATTTTTAGCACTGTTTGAGTTATGACATACATGATTCTGAATTCTTATTATCTCTTACATTAAAAAAAAGGATACATTTACCTAAAGTATGCCAAAACACATAAGAAAAAACGGAAGGATGTTTAGAATAGCAGTCTAGTCTTTTTTAAGATAAGAACTGGAGAAAGTAATTAGAGCAAGGTTAGACATAGTTGGTAATAAAAAAATGTTATAATGGAATGAAAACCAAGGTCAGGGACCTTTAGCAGAAAGAAGAATAGGTAATGACTAAACAAAGTTTTCATATAGACAGTTTTCTATAAGAAAATAGATGAGTACGAAAACTGTTTTCATAATGTAGACACTTATCTATATGAAAACTGTCTTCATAATGATGAAACTTTTCTATATGAAAATTGTCTTCATAATGATGAAACTTTTCCATATGAAAACTGTCTTCATAATGATGAAACTTTTCTATATAAAAACTGTCTTCATAATGATGAAACTTTTCTATGAAAATTGTCTTCATAATGAAGACACTTTTTTATATGAAATGTGTCTTCATAATGAAGACACTGTTCTATATGAAAACCGTCTTCATAATGATGAAACTTTTCTATATCAAAACTGTCTTCATAATGAAGACACTTTTCTATATCAGAACTGTCTTCATAATAAAAGCACTTTTCTATATGAAAACTGTCTTCATAATGAAGACACTTTTCTATATCAAAACTGTCTTCCTAATAAAAGCACTTTTCTATATCAAAACTGTCTTCATAATGAAGACACTTTTCTATATGAAAATTGTCTTCATAATGATGAAACTTTTCTATATGAAAACTGTCTTCATAAAGAAGACACTTTTCTATATGTAAACTGTCTTCATAATGAAGACACTTTTCTATATCAAAACTGTCTTCCTTATAAAAGCAATTTTCTATATCAAAACTGTCTTCATAATGAAGACACTTTTCTATATGAAAACTGTCTTCATAATGAAGACACTTTTCTATATCAAAACTGTCTTCATAATGATGAAACTTTTCTATGAAAATTGTCTTCATAATGAAGACACTTTTTTATATGAAATGTGTCTACATAATGAAGACACTGTTCTATATGAAAACCGTCTTCATAATGATGATACTTTTCTATATGAAAACTGTTTTCATAATGAAGACACTTTTCTATTTTATATGAAATGTGTCTTCATAATAAAAGCAGTTTTCTATATGAAAACTGTCTTCATAAGACTATATGAAAACTGTCTTCATAATGAAGACACTTTTCTATATCAAAACTGTCTTCATAATAAAAGCACTTTTCTATATGAAAACTGAAGACACTTTTCTATATCAAAACTGTCTTCCTAATAAAAGCTCTTTTCTATATCAAAACTTTCTTCATAATGAAGACACTTTTCTATATGAAAACTGTCTTCATAATGAAGACACTTTTCTATATGAAAACTGTCTTCATAATGAAGACACTTTTCCATATGAAAACTGTCTTCATAATGAAGACACTTTTCCATATGAAATCTGTCTTCATAATGAGAACACTTTTCTCTATGAAAACTGTCTTCAGAATGAAAACACTTTCTTATATGAAATCTGTCTTCATAATGATGACACTTTTCTATATGTAAACTGTCTTCATAATGAAGACACTTGGCTATATGAAAACTGTCTTCATAATAAAGACGTTTTTCTATATGAAAACTGTCTTCCTAATGAAGACACTTTTCTATATGAAAACTGTCGTCATAATCAAGACACGTTTCTATATGAACGCTATCTTCATGATGATGAAACTATTCTATATGAAGATAGATTGACAGTCTTTCTTACACTTTGAATTACTTTGCAATTAGTTACTGTATTGTTAATTTATAATAAATAGAAACTAATTAATAACAAATATCCTACAAATCCTAGCAATACATCAATGTCTCTGGGCTATTTTCTCTAACACAATTTCTTCAAATTTTGCTTTAAAAAGAAAAATCTTAAGAATATGAAGTTTTATTTTTAACTTGTATTTTCTTTAAAATTTATCACTTTAGTGATAATTCCTCCCTTTTGTATTTGTTTTTATTGTTATCATTGTTGGGTAAATAGCGAAATGTAGTCCGTATCAACTAAAGTATTGTTTTTTCAACTTACAAGTATCTAAAACAATGAACAAAACACTTGTATGCATTTCTTATTATTCAAACAAAAAGAAAACATATAGAAAAGTATTTGCTCTATTTTTTCAAATCTAAAATAAACATTAGTTTTTACTTAACTATTTATTGTAGATACTTTTTTGTTTCTATTTTAAAGATTGATAACATTTTACACTTGTATGATGTGTAATAATTTTTTTTATTGACACAAGTGTTGAAGACAACTAAAGGGAGGTAGAAGGTAGATTCTCAAAATAGAAAAATGTATTCGTCTTTATGAAGAAATGATAACAATTTTCATATAGAAAAGTTTCGTCATTATGAAGACAGTTTTCATATAGAAAAGTTTCTTCATAATAAAGACAGTTTTCATATAGAAAAGTGTCTTGAATATGAAGACAGTTTTCATATAGAAAGTGTCTTCATAATGAAAACAGTTTACATATAGAAAAGTGTCTTCATTATGAAGACAGTTTTCATATAGAAAAGTGTCTTCATTATGAAGACAGTTTTCATATAGAAAAGTGTCTTTATTATGAAGACAGTTTTCATATAGAAAAGTGTCTTCATTATGAAGACAGTGTCCTCATTATGAAAACAGTTTTCATATCGAAAAGTGTCTTCATTATGAAGATAGTTTTCATATAGAAAAGTGTCATCATTATGAAGAAAGTTTTCATATAGAAAAGGGTCTTCATTACGAAGATAGTTTTCATATAGAAAAGTGTCTTCATTATGAAGAAAGTTTTTATATAGACAAGTGTCTTCATTATGACAACAGTTTTCATATAGAAAAGTGTCTTCATTATGACAATAGTTTTCATATAGAAAAGTTTCTTCAACATGAAGACAATTTTTATATAGAAAAGTTTCTTCAACATGAAGACGGTTTTCATATAGAAAAGTGTCTTCATTATGAAGACAGTTTCCATATAGAAAAGTTTCATCATAATGAAGATAGTTTTCAAATAGAAAAGTGTCTTGAATATGAAGACAGTTTTCATATAGAAAAGTTTCATGATTATAAAGACAGTTTTCATATAGAAAAGTTTCAGCATTATGAAGGTAATTTTCATATAGAAAAGTTTCATCATTATGAAGATAGCTTTCATATAGAAAGTGGTTTCATTATAAAGACAGTTTTCATATAGAAAATTGTCTTCAACATGAAGACAGTGTTCATATAGAAAAGTGTCTTCATTATGGATATAGTTTTCATATAGAAAAGTTTCATCAACATGAAGATAGCTTTCATATAGAAAGTGTCTTCATTATGAAGACAGTTTTCATACAAAAAATTGTTTTCATTATGAAGACAGCTTTCATAAAGAAAAGTGTCTTCATACGACAACGGTTTTCATATAGAAAAGTGTCTTTATTATGAAGACAGTTTTCATATAGAAAAGTGAATATGAAGACAGTTTTCATATAGAAAATGTCTTCATTATGAAGACAGTTTTCATATAGAAAAGTTTCATCATTATGAAGATAGCTTTCATATAGAAAGTGTCTTCATTATGAAGACAGTGTCCTCATTATGAAGACAGTTTTCATATAGAAAAGTGTCTTAATTATGAAGATAGTTTTCATATAGAAAGTGTCTTCATTATGAAGACACATTTTATATAGAAAAGTTTCATCATTATGAAGATAGCTTTCATACAAAAGTGTCTTCATTATGAAGACAGTGTCCTCATTATGAAGACAATTTTCATAGAGAAAAGTGTCTTCATTATGAAGACAATTTTCATATAGAAAAGTGTCTTCATTATGAATACAGATTTCATATAGAAAACTTTTCCTTTAGGAAAGGGTTTACCAAATCATTATGTAGTCTCCTTTCTACCCACGTTCCCTGACCTTGTTTTTCATTTCATTACATTAGTTTTTATAACCAACTATGTCTAACCTTGTTCTAATTACTTTCTCTAGTCCTTATCTTTAAAAAACCGACTAGACTGTTTTTGTAAACATCCTTCCGTTTTTTTGTACGATTTGGCATACTTTAGGTAAATGTTTCCTTTTTTTTAATGTATGAGATAATGAAACTCGTAAATCCTGTCTGTCAAAACTCCTACTGTGCCAAAAATCTTTAGAATGTTTTCATTTATCTCTGGTACGAGTATAGATAGACTCGTGTTAGTTTTGTACATGGTTGGTGATGAAATTTATGCGGGTGTGTTCGAAGTCCTTAATGTTTGTCACTGTTATCCTTGAGTAGTTGGTTTTAAAGAAAGAGTTTTTTTAAGAAAACTGAGGTTGTATAGCAGTTTTGTTTTTTATGGTTTTTTAATGATAAAGACAACGAATTTAATGTTGGTGTAAGAAAAAGGGTTTTAGCTGATTTTTACCAAAAGATAAGGAATGGACGGAATTTGAAGTATTAGAATATAAAGTAGCGTTTGGTTAATTTTTTTTTTTCAAAATTTTAAGAAAATAATCCTTTCCATAAAACATTTTTAGGCAATATTCTATAGAAAATTGTCTTCTTTAAGCATTTTTCTATAGAAAAATGCTTTGTTAAACAGTTTACTAAAGAAAATTGTATTGTTAAAGCAGTTTTCTATAGAAAATTGTTTTGTTAAAGCAGTTTTCTGTAAAAAATTGTCTTTTAAAAGCAGTTTTCTATAGAATATTGTTTACTTAAAGTAGTTTTCTATAGAAAATTGTATTTTTATGGAAACTTTCTATAGAAATTTGGTTCCTTATATAAGTTTTCTATGCAAAATAGAAAATTGTCTTTCTGAAGCAGTTTTCTATAGAAAACTGTATTCTTAAATATGTTTTCTATAGAAAATTGTCTTCTTAAGGCAACTTTGTATAGAATATTGGTTCCTTAGATAACTTTTCTATAGAAAATAGTCCTCCTAAAGCAGTTTTCTATAGACAATGGTTCTAAGAGCTGTTTTCTATAGAAAATTATCTTCTTAAGCTGTTTTCTATATAAAATTGTCTTCTTAAGCAGTTTTATATAGAAAATTGTCTTCTTAAATAAGTTTTCTATAGAAAATAGTCTTCTAAGAGCTGCTTTCTATTCAAAATTGTTTTCTTCCCGCTGTTTTCTTCATAAAGCAGATTTCTACAGAAAATTTTCTTCTTAAATATGTTTTCTATAGAAAATTGTTTTCTTACATAAGTTGCAGTTTTGTATAGAAAATTGTCTTCTAAAAGCAGTTTTCTATACAAAATTGTCTCCTTAAAGCTTTTTTCCATAGAAAAATGTCTTCTGAAAGCAGTTTTCTATAGGAAATTGTCTTTTTAAAGCAGTCTTCCGTAGAAAATTGTCTTCTTAAAAAAGTTTTCTATAGAAAAAATGTATTCTTAAAACAGTTTTCTATAGAAAATTGTCTTCTTAAATAAATTGTCTATAGAAAATTGTTATCTTACATAAGTCTTCTATAGAAAATTATATTCTAAATACAACTTTCTAAAGAAAAATGGTTCCTTAGATAAGATTTCTATAGAAAACAAAATTGTTTTCCTTAAGCAGTTTTCTACAGAAAATTATCTTCTTAGAGGAGTTTTCTATAAAAAATTGGCTTCTTGGAACTGTTTTTTTTACAAAATTGTCTTCTTAAAACATTTTTCTATAAATATGTCTTCTTACAGTTTTTTTAGAAGAAAATTGTCTCCTTAAAGCAGTTTCTTATTGAAAATTGTCTTCTTAAAGAAGTTTTCTATAGAAAATTGTCTTCTTAAAGCAGTTTCATATAGAAAACTGTTTTCTTCAAGCAATTTTCTATTGAAAAATGACTTTTGAAAATTCATGTTTTAGAAAAATGCAATTTTTCACTTAAAATTTAAATTTTCGTCAAAAATTTTAATTTTTTCATAAAATTTCAATTTTTACTTGAGATTCTAATTTTTAACAAAAATTCTAATTTTGACCAAAAATGCTATATTTTCCTAACGGCAGTTAAATTTCTTTATTGGTAGTTTCCATACATTTTAAATAAAACATTGATTTTTTGTTGTTTTTTTATTTTTTATTTATTTTATGATTTAAACTACAGTTTAAAATTTAAAACTAATAATATTTATATTGCTTTTTTGTTAAAAAGTAAATGTCAGAATAAATTTGATTGATATGTTTTGTATTCGGTTGAAAATTGTAAGAATTAGAAATAAACTTAAAACTACGAATAAAATTGAATAAAAATTCTTAATAAAAATTTAGTTTTTGTAAAATGAAATTAAAAGAAAAAAATTAAAAATTTAAATAAAAAATTTAAAAAAAAATTATAAAAAAATTAAATAAAAAAAATAAAAGAATAAAAAAATTAAAATTTTTTATAAAAAATATAAAATGAAATTACAATATTTTTGTTATAACTTATTAAAACTTATTTAAAAATAATTAAATTTTATAAAATTTATTTTGTTACTAACTACTAAAAAAGAAATAAACTAATTTAGACAAAGAAAACTTATAAAACTATTAAAATTTTTATTAAAAAAGGAAGACCTTAACTTAACTAATTTAATTTTTTTTTTTTTTAAAGAAAGACTTTTTATATAATATTTTAAGAATTTAGTTAAAATTTTTTTAAATAAAAATTTCTGTAAAAAATGCCACAAAAATATTGGAAGACTTTTGAAGATTTTGTTGAATTTAATGCAGCAATTTTAAAAAATAATTATTAAAAAATATATTTTAATAAAACATTAAGCATATTTGTAAATAATAATAAAAAATGTTAAAAATTAAAAAAAAAATAAAAACTTGAAAAATTTTAACAATAAAAAGGCACAAAATTTAAAAAAAATTAAAACAATTTTGAAAAAAATCATAAAAAAGTTTCAAAATTTAACTAAAAAAGCTTTAAAACAGAAACTTAAAAAAGAACACAATTTAGTTTAAACAAACTTTAAGCTTTGGCAATAACCTTCAAGCTTAAAATTTAAGAAATCTAAACTGTTAAAGAAAACATATAATAGCAAAAGCTTTAAAACAGAAACTTAAAGAAAAACTTAAAAAAAGTCTCCTTAAGGTTAAACAAACTTTAAGCTTTAATAAGCTTAAAATTAAACAAGAATTTAAAACAAATAAAAAACAAAACAACAGAAACAATTAATCACAATTATGCAAATCAAAATTCCAAAAAAACAATTTCAAAACAACAAAAAATAACAAATTTAAAGAAAGAAAAAAATTAACAAAAGAAAAACAACAACAAAAAAATTTAACAAGAAAGAAAAAAGCTTTTTCCAACAAACTTTAGCTAAAAAGTAAAGGCAAAAATAACTTAAATGAAAAATAACAAATTTTTATAAAAAAAAACTTTTTATAAAAGCTTTCTATTACCTTACTCTTCATAAAGCTTTTTCATTGCTTCGCATTTTTAAGCTAAAGTTAGTTTTTCAATTAAAAGCTTTTTTTATATTGCACTCCGGATTATAACAAAAATTTTAAAAATATAACAAGAAACTACAAACTTAACAAAGAATTTTAAAGCTTTTACAACAGTTTAACAAAAGAAAATTAAACAAAAAAAAGAAAAAACTTAAAAAGCTTTAAGTTTTAGAAGAATTTTTAAAGAAAACAATAAAAACTAGTTTTTCAGCAAAAGCTCTTGAAAGCTTTTTATTGATTGTTGCTTAAAAACGTAGTTTTTGTTGTTAAATTTCATTAAAAATTATAATTTAGCTTAGAAAATCAAGTTTTTAATGAAAATTCTAAAAAAAGCTTTAAAAAGCTTTAAGTTTGAAAAAGCTTTAAGACTTTAAAAACCAATTTTAAACAAAACTAACAAACATTTGAAAATATTGTAAGAAAAGTTATGAAAAAGCATTTTCTTAAACTAAAGCTTTGAAAAGCGTTTTATGAATTAATAGAAAAATCTAGGTTTTAAAGCTAAATTATATTAATTTTTTTTTACATTTCTTAATATTTAAAAAATTCAAAAGCTTTTAATAACTTTAAAAGCTTTCAAAAGTTTAAAGCTATTTAAGTTTAACAAAAAAGTAAAAATTTATTAAAATTTTTAAGCAAATATAACTAAAATATATATTTTAGTGGAAAAAGCTGAAGAAAGCTTTTTAAAATTTTTTTGTAGTTTTTGGAAATTTTAACAAATTTTACTTTGATTTGAAAAAAATTTAACATAAAAAGTAAAATTTATTAAAATTTTTACACAAAAAGCTTATTTTAAGCAGAAAGTTTAAAAAGCTTTTTAACTTTTTTTGTATTTTTTAAAAATTTTAACAAATTTTACTTTAATTAGGAAAATATAACCAAAAAAAGTAAAATTTGTTAAAATTTTTAATGATATTATACAAAAAGCTTAAAAAAAGCTTTTGTTTTGTTTAAACATTTTAACAAATTTTACTTTAATTAAAAGGAAATAAAACAAAAACTTGAACAAGGTAACAAAAAAAAAAACAATTAATAAACTTTAGAAAAACTTAACCATGTAACAAACTTAACAATTTAAACTTAACAATAACAAATAACAACAAAGTTTAGCTTAACTTAAGTTTTACCAAACTTCCATAGAATTATATTCCTTTATGCAGCAGTTTAAGAACTATATTGCACTCTCCTCCCCCTTCGCCTTATTGCACATATTTCAATGCCCTCAGATTTAAAAGCTTTACAGCTTTAATATTGCACAGTGATCCATGATCTCTCATTCCCCCATTTACTTCAAAAAGCTCGGCAAATGTAAACACTTTATGGAAAAGTATTTTTTTCGTATTGCTGAACTTTTAATTGCACTTTATCAATTACGCCCGGTCCTGGTGTTAATGCGTTTTATTTAACGCAACGCTTAAAGCTTTTAAACTCATTCTTTAGGAGCTTTTAGTTTAAAAAAAGGTTTTAAAACCTTTTTTTTTGTAGTTAAAGCTGTTGTCATCAACCATTTTGTAAAAAAAGGTATTGAGTTTGCAACATTTCCAAACCTTTTTTTATAACAAACTAAAGCTCTAAGAGCTTTTAAAGCTTTTACTTTTAACAATGTTTTTAACATTTAGAGTGTTAAGTGAAACACTTTTTCACACTTTTAAAGCTTTATTTACGTTTTCACATTTTGCTGTTTTTTTATACGGAAGTTTTAACTTTCATTTTTTAGACATTCTCACTTTTTATCACGTTTTGTCTTTAGCTTTGCAATAAACTTTTTTATTGTTGTTGTTGCAGTAAAAGTTATTAAAGGTTATAATATTTAACGTTGGCATTTTTTTTAGGTTAAACAAAAAATTTAAATTGTTTTTGAATTGTTTAGTTGTGTTGCTTGTCTGTTGTGAGCTGTTTTAGAACTGACTTCTTACTTTCAGCGATCGCGTTATTTTATGCGCTTTTTTTCCCTCGTACTCATGCTGCTGTCTTTACAGCCCGCTTAACGTAGTTTCTTATCACCACACACCACACTGTGTGTGTATGTAAAACAAAAACAACAAACCTAAATTCTATAAAAGAGTACAACAAGCAAACAAAATCGTATCTGTTGTAGTCTTATAGCTAACGTTACGATAAATTGTAATTTGTTTTTTTTTTTTTCAACATTTACAACAGCAGCAGAAAAAAACCCAACAATAAAAATCAAAGACAGACAGACCATCAGCCAGCCATTGAGTCAGTCTGATAGTTAGTTAGGAAAACTCTACTCTACTACACACATTATTATCGCATTTATTACACATTACCCGCAGACTTCTACCTCAAAGCAAAAAGAGATTTAGTCATACACACATATGTATGTATGCATGTAAGCAGCGTCGTAATCGTCATCGTATATTTACGACAATTATTCTGTTAGACTCTCCCTCTCCAGCAGCGTTTTTTTTTTTCCAATACGTAGCATAACGCCGTCACATTTATTTTGCCATTATTCCTAAAACTTCAACTACAGTGGTCTGGGTTCTTTAAAGAGGTCAAATGCCTCAATAATTTAGATTGTTGCCTGTATTCGTGGCTGTTGTCGTCATCACCAGAGACCTCTTAGTGTCGAGACCCCTTAGTCAGTTTGTCTCTTTAACACATAGTCGAGTACTTGAAAGGGCAATTAGTTTAAGAAAATGTTTATTTAATTTAAAATTAAATGCAACAGTTTAGATTACTTAGACTCATTAAAGAATTGTTTAAAACTTACTTAGTTTCAAATTAATTTGGGTTTAATGCTATATATATAGATCGTAATGAGACTCAAAAGCAGTTCAAAATTATACACAATTCTAAAGGTTTTTCTATAGATACAATCGCAGGAGATGGTATAATACCAAATACGTTTCAAACTGAGGAACTTGTAGCACCAACTTCTAGTTTTTATCACAACACTTCTCCCAGTCTCCATTAAGCCTTAGTTATTGGTATCTCTATTTTACAAAATTTGATTCAAGGAGAGACCTCACTTCAATTCTAATTTAACTTCAATCGTAGCATCAGTAGGAGTCCAGTATGTAGTCAAAATTAAACTGTAACTGTAAAAACCTAGGTTTTTAACTTAGACTGGACTTTAGCATGGAACATAGTCTAGTTTATAGTCAGCGCTAGTAGTCTATAGTCTGGATTATCTATAGTCTGTACTAGTCTACAGTCTGTACTAGTCTATAGTCTGTACTAGTCTATAATCTGGACTATAGAGTAGTCTATAATCTGGACTATAGAGTAGTCTATAGTCGGAACTATAGAGTAGTCTATAGTCTGGTCTATAGAGTAGTCTATAGTCTGGACTATAGAGTAGTCTATAGTCTGGACTATAGAGTAGTCTATAGTCTGGACTATAGAGTAGTCTATAGTCTGGACTATAGAATAGTCTAAAGTCTGGACTATAGAGTAGTCTAAAGTCTGGACTATAGAGTAGTCTAAAGTCTGGACTATAGAGTAGTCTAAAGTCTGGACTATAGAGTAGCCTATAGTCTGGAGTATAGAGTAGTCTATAGTCTGGCCTATAGATCAGTCTATAGTCTGGCCTATAGTTCTATAGTCAGGACTATAAAGTAGTCTATAGTCTGGACTATAGAGTAGTCTAAAGTCTGGACTATAGAGTAGTCTATAGTCTGGACTATAGAGTAGTCTAAAGTCTGGACTATAGAGTAGTCTAAAGTCTGGACTATAGAATAGCCTATAGTCTGGAGTATAGAGTAGTCTATAGTCTGGCCTATAGAGCAGTCTATAGTCTAGCCTATAGTTCTATAGTCAGGACTATAAAGTAGTCTATAGTCTGGACTATAGAGAAGTCAATAGTCTGGACTATAGAGAAGTCTATAGTCTGGACTATAGAGAAGTCTATAGTCTGGACTATAGAGTAGCATATATTCTAGACTATAGAATAGTCTATATTCTGGACTATAGAGTAGCCTATAGTCTGGAAGGTAGCCTATAGTCTGCACTATATTTTAGTCTACAGTCTGGACTATAGTCTGGTCTATAGTCTGGACTATAGTCTGGTCTATAGTCTTGTCTATAGTCTGGTCTATAATCTGGACTATAGTCTGGTCTATAGTCTTGTCTATAGTCTGGTCTATAGTCTGGACTATAGTCTGGTCTATAGTCTGGACTATAGTCTGGACTATAGTCTAGTCTATAGCCTGGACTATAGTCCATAGCCTGGACTATATATATATGGGCTATAGTCTGGTCTATAGTCTGCTCTATAGTCTGGTCTATAGTCTGGACTATAGTCTAGTCTATAGTCTGGACTATAGTCTAGTCTACAGTCTGGACTATAGTCTAGTCTATAGTCTGGACTATAGTCTAGTCTATAGTCTGGACTATAGTCTAGTCTATAGTCTGGACTATAGTCTAGTCTATAGTCTGGACTATAGTCTAGTCTATAGTCTGGACTAGTCTAGTCTATAGTCTGGACTGTAGTCTAGTCTATAGTCTGGACTGTAGTCTAATCTATAGTCTGGACTGTAGTCTAGTTTATAGTCTGGACTGTAGTCTAGTCTATAGTCTGGAATATAGTCTAGTCTATAGTATGGACTATAGTTTAGTCTATAGTGTGGACTATAGTTTAGTCTATAGTGTGGACTATAGTCTAGTCTAATTTAGGCTATAATCTTGTATATATTCTGTACTATAGCGAATCTTATCTCGTGACCATATGTATTATTTATCATTAATCGTTTCACTGTTCTTTTCAACATTTACATTTATTTTCTTTTCCAAAAAATTCCTATAACAATTCATTTTACAATTATTTACTGAAAAAAAAAAAAAAAACCCAAACTCAGATAAATACCACTATCAAATCTTAAACAAAAACCAAGGGGTCACACAAAGCAATATCGCTTTCTGTAATATTTCTTTATCTCCCTTTACACTGCGTCTCTTTCAAAACAAACACAACGTAACTCAATTTAATCACAACGATTAAACAAGTCAGAATCCCCCTCTAGAAACTAAAAAAAAAGATTTGATTTCATAAAAATAACACACAAGGCTTAGTTAGGTTCGGTATTAAGAAACAGAACAGAAAACCAGATAAAAAAAGCCCTTTGTAAAACAAAAACCAACTATGGATTGGAAAAAATAAAAGTTCCCCTCCCGCTAACAATGATGCAGCAGCATCATTTTGGTTTTTTTTCTTTCTTATTGTACATACTGTTTAAAATACTAGTTTTAAAGATCATGTTTTAAAGATATTTGTTGCATAAAGAAGACGAAAAAGAAGAAACTTTGCTTGTGTGCCTCACGTGTTTGCCATACCCTTCTTTTGGGTTCGAAGATATTACTTTTTTCCATTTTTAATATATAAATATATATTTTTATTTTTTTTTTTCATTGTCATGTCAGTTTTGTATGCTTCGGGTAAGTCGTCTTTATTGTTGTTGTTGCTGCTGCTTGTGCTTTAATTTTATGGCAACCATTTCTTAAGATTGTTGAGGCATGCAACAGCAATAGCAGTATTGTTGTTAGTGCAGTGGAAAATTGAGTTTTGACCGCTTTTTACTTTTTGTTGTTGCTATTTTTGTTGTGATAAAGGTACGTGTGTTGAACGTTGTACGTACTATACGTACGACGACCTCAAGCATAGCACACGTAGGGTTGGTTCGTTGCTGGAATTTCTGTTTGGATTTTCTTTTCTTTCTTTCAACAAACATATATGGTGATGAAACATATTTAGTAGGGTGCAACAAAATGTAGTAAGAACGTATGAAGTTTTACAATTGAATATGTAATGATCCAAGTTTCAAGCTAAATTCCGGATGAAGCTCTACTCTATACTCTGGACAGTAGACTACTCTGGACAATATTATAGTCTGGACCAAAGTCTAGTCTATAGTCTGCGCTGTAGTCTAGTCTATAGCCTGGACTATAGTCTAGTCCATAGTCAGGACTATAGTCCAGTCCATAGTTTGGACTATAGTCTAGTCCATAGTCTGGACTATAGTCTAGTCCATAGTCAGGACTATAGTCTAATCCATAGTCAGGACTATAGTCTAGTCCACAGTCTGGACTATAGTCTAGTCCATAGTTTGGACTATAGTCTAAACCCATAGTTTGGACTATAGTCTAGTTTATAGTCTGTCTATAGCCTGGACTATAGTCTATTCTATAGCCTGGACTATAGTCTATTCTATAGCCTGGACTATAGTCTAGTCTATAGCCTGAACTATAGTAAGGACTATAGTCTAGTCTATAGTCTGGACTATAGTCTAGTCTATAGTCTGGACTATAGTCTAGTCTATAGTCTGGACTATAGTCTAGTCTATAGTCTGGACTATAGTTTTGTCTTAGTCTAGTCCATAGTGTGGACTGTAGTCTAGTCTATAGTCGGGACTATTGTCTAGTCTATAGTCTGGACTATAGGCTGGACTATAGTCTGGACTATAGGCTGGACTATAGTCTAGACTATAGTTTACTCTAGTCTAGTCTGTAGTATGGACTATAGTCTAGTTTATAGTCTGGACTGTAGTCTAATCTATTGAGACTATAGACTAGACTATTGTCCATACTATAGACTAGACTATAGTCCAGACTATAGACTAGACTATAGTCCAGACCATAGACTAGACTATAGTCCAGACTATAGACTAGACTATAGTCCAGACTATAGAATAGACTATAGTCCAGACTGTAGAAGAGACTATAGTCCAGACTATAGAAGAGACTATAGTCCAGACTATAGAAGAGACTATAGTTCAGACAATAGAAGAGACTATAGTTTAGACTATAGAAGAGACTATAGTACAGACTATAGATTATACTATAATCCAGACTATAAACTAGACTATAGTCCATACTACAGACTAGTCTAGAGTAAACTATAGTCTAGTCTATAGTCTGGACTGTAGTCTAATCTATTGAGACTATAGACTAGACTATAGTCTAGACTAGACTAGACTATAGTCTAGAATACAGACTAGACTATAGTCTAGAATACAGACTAGACTATAGTCTAGAATACAGACTAGACTATAGTCTAGAATACAGACTAGACTATAGACCAGACTATAGACTAGACTAGACTATAGTCCATAGGCTGGACTATAGTTTAGTCTATAGTCTGGTCTATAGTTTAGACTATAGTCTGGACTATAGTTAGGCTAGACTAGTCTATCTATAGTATGGCATGGACTATATTCTAGTCTACAGTCTGGACTATAGTCTAGTCTATAGTCTGGACTATAGTCAAGTCTATAGTCTGGTCTATAGTCTAGAATATAGACTAGACTATAGTCCAGACTATAGACTATAGACTAGACTATAGTCCAGACTATAGACTAGGCTATAGTCCAGACTATAGACTAGACTATAGTCCAGACTATAGAATAGACTATAGTCCAGACTATAGATGAGACTATAGAAGAGACTATAGTCCAGACTATAGATTTGACTATAATCCAGACTATAAACTAGACTATAGTCCATACTACAGACTAGTCTAGAGTAAACTATAGTCTAGTCTATAGTCTGGACTATAGTCTAGTCTATAGGCTGGACTATAGTTTAGTCTATAGTCTGGTCTATAGTCTAGACTATAGTCTGGACTATAGTTAGGCTAGACTAGTCTATATATAGTATGGCATGGACTATATTCTGGTCTACAGTCTGGACTATATTCTAGTCTACAGTCTGGACTATAGTCTAGTCTATAGTCTGGACTATAGTCAAGTCTATAGTCTGGACTATAGCCTAGTCTATAGTCTGGTCTATAGTCTAGTTTATAGTCTAGTCTATAGCATGGACTATAGTCTAGTTTATAGTCTGGACAATAGTCTAGTCTATAGCATGGACTATAGTCTAGTTTATAGTCTGGACTATAGTCTAGTCTATAGCATGGACTATAGTCTAGTCTATAGTCTGGACTATAGTCTAGTCTATAGTCTGGACTATAGTCTAGTCTATAGTCTGGACTATAGTCTAGTCTATAGTCTGGACTATAGTCTAGTCTATAATCTGGACCATAGTCTAGTCTATAGTCTGAACTATAGCCCGGTCTATAGTCTGGATTATAGTCTAGTCTGGACTATAGTTATAGTTATAGTCATTAGTCTGAACTATAGTTTAGTCTATAGTCTGGACTTTAGTCTATAGTCTGGACTATAGTGTATAGTCTGGACTATGGTCTATAGTGTGGACTATATACTAGTCCAGACTATAGCCCAGTCTATAGTCTCAACTATAGTGTAAACTATAGTCTAAACATTCAGCTCGACTATATTCAGTTATTGTCGACTAAATTCAGCTCTAGTCTGCAGAACAGCTATTCAATTTTGTATCTATTTAAATTAGTATCACCCTAATATTTATAACTTTTTCGTTTTTACATAAAAAGAAGTATACGTCATTCATTTTATATTCTTGACTGTCTGTCTCTCTGTCCGTGGTCCCTGTCTAACTGTCAGTTTGTATTATTTGTAATGAGTTAAAAAAAATATTACAAACAAATATCGTTTTGCTATAAAGAGAAACGTGATCTTTACATACTATTATGTTCAATATATATCTTTAATATAAAACGAATGTTTATTCTTTTATTTTTATACATGTACTATGTGGTTGAAAACTTTTTTAAAAAAGGGAGACCTTTTTTTGAAATATCAAATAAATGTTTTTTTTTACTTTATGACATGTTATTTAATTGATTCCAATTTTTTATTTCTTTGGTTAAAATTTCTTGCCTAGATTTACTCAGGTGTTCTTGACACTTTATTGAAAGTATAATAAAGGGGGACTTGGATAAAGTGTCTGCTTTTTGTTAAGCGACCAAGTAGTTGACAGATCGATCATTAAATATTTGTATTTAATCGTAGCAGGTATTGATTAAATACACGTAAAAATACATGTAACAGGTATAAAGTAAATCTTTGGAATAAAAACATTTGTTAAAGAAAAGGGATTAAAGGTAAATAAGCCATACAAACAGGGTGATTGATCTTCATCTAGCTAAACTCTATATTGATCATGATTTTGAAACTCTACTCTGTGGAAAAGAAGAGCTTTAATCATAATGTAGCTAATATTCCTTAATGCACTGATATCTTCCCTTTTCTATATCTTTTCTAGATATAGAAAAAGGAAATTTCCAATAACTCTACAAAAATTTCTTTTTATCTTCGAAAACTTCAACCATTTTTATCTGTTATTGTAAAAATAAATAAATTTATCAGTTTGTCTAAAAAATTCTATTCAAAAAATTCTTATCGATTTTTTTTCTCTGTACTATTGTCCCTTCAAGTGATATGCATTTTACTGTCCATATATATTTTTTTCTTCGGTTTAGCTTATGACGAGTCTTTAAGGAATAAATATTTTTTTTACAACGACCATAAAAGATAAAGAATATTGTTATGAAAATAAAAAAAAATAACAAAAACACCATATAAATTTTACACAAATAACAACAACGTGAAATACATAAAGGCACCCGGATTACGCTAAAGGCAAAAAAACAAACTCAGAAAAAATGAAACTGATCGTAAAATGCCGGGAATTGAAGACAGGGCACAGCAATAAGAAAAAAGCGAGCATAATCAGTTGCATATAACAACGAATATGTAAGAGTGGATTCTTTAGTGCGGTGAGTAGTAGTAGTAGGTGGTTCTAGTTCAGTTCTATTCTAGTTCTGTTCTAGTTCTGTTCTAGTTCTGTTCTAGTTCTGTTCTAGTTCTGTTCTAGTTCTGTTCTAGTTCTGTTCTAGTTCTGTTCTAGTTCTGTTCTAGTTCTGTTCTAGTTCTGTTCTAGTTCTGTTCTAGTTCTGTTCTAGTTCTGTTCTAGTTCTGTTCTAGTTCTGGTCTAGTTCTGTTCTGTTCTAGTTCTGTTCTAGTTCTGTTCTAGTTCTGTTCTAGTTCTGTTCTAGTTCTGTTCTAGTTCTGTTCTAGTTCTGTTCTAGTTCTGTTTTAGTTCTGTTCTAGTTCTGTTCTAGTTCTGTTCTAGTTCTGTTCTAGTTCTGTTCTAGTTCTGTTCTAGTTCTGTTCTAGTTCTGTTCTAGTTCTATTCTAGTTATGATCTGGTTCTGTTCTAGTTCTGTTCCAGTTCCGTTCTAGTTCTGTTCTAGTTCTGTTCTAGTTCTGTTCTAGTTCTGTTCTAGTTCTGTTCTAGTTCTGTTCTAGTTCTGTTCTAGTTCTGTTCTAGTTCTGTTCTAGTTCTGTTCTAGTTCTGTTCTAGTTCTGTTCTAGTTCTGTTCTAGTTCTGTTCTAGTTCTGTTCTAGCTCTGTTCTAGTTCTTTTCTAGATCTGTTCTAGTTCTGTTCTAGTTCTAGTTCTGTTCTGTTCTGTTCTAGTTCTGTTCTGTTCTAGTTCTGTTCTAGTTCTGTTCTAGTTCTGTTCTAGTTCTGTTCTAGTTCTGTTCTAGTTCTGTTCTAGTTCTGTTCTAGTTCTGTTCTAGTTCTAGTTCTGTTCTAGTTCTCTTCTACTTCTGTTCTGTTCTAGTTCTGTTTAATTTTGTAACAATTAATACCTTTCCATAACTGCTGCATACGTTCAATATTAAAGCGATAAGAATTGTGTTTATTTTAGCTTCGTATAGGAACGTAAAACATTCGTATCTCTGTGTTTTTTTTTTTTTTAAGTGATTGACATGAACTGCATCTCAATACTTAGTTCATATCACCAAAGACTTAAAAATCTGAAGAAAATAACAAAAATAAACGATTTTTTTAATTGACTTTTCTGAGCTGCCTTTCAAATGGACAAAAAAAAAAAGAAATCCCCTTTAAAAAAGTATTAAAAACCAGAAAGCAGCAAAATTGTATGTTTTAGATTCGTTACAGTGACCCTTTTCTCTCTCGTAACGTATAAAGTTTTTAAAAAATTTTAATGATGGGTTTGGATTCTGGTTTTTTCATGATTACATTTTGAAAACCAGAAAATCGTAAAGAAAAGAAAATTAAGAAAAAGAAATAAAGAAACTTGAATCAAAGAAGAGGGAGTCATTCTTATGATGCTCAAAAAACTTGTTATATTGTTACCCAAAGGGCTCCTTTAAAATTTAACTGGTTTCTGGTGATTACATTTCATTTAAATAATTTCTCGTCATAAATCTTATAAGAGGCTCAACTAACAGGTTATTGATTTTCTTTTTTTATCGGTTTTCAGTTTTCAATGTTTTTTTTGGTTTAAAAGGCCTTAATTAAATTTCCATATTCAATTTAGGTTTACAAAACATGAACCCATGTCTCAGTTTGATTTTCCATAAAAACCAGCATAATTCCAATTTATGTTTGTTATTAAAATTTGTATGATAATTATTGATTTCAGAGTTTTAGGGGGTGTTTTTTTCCTTTTATAGAAATCTTTGATAAAATGTTAATTTTATTATTGAAAAAAAAAACAATGTTCCTTCATGTGTGTATAGGTTTTTAAAAAAGAAAATTCTAATCGTTTTAATTTTGTCATTGAAGCATGAAACTGTTAAAAATAATTTTGAGATTTATGGAAACATCTAAACGTTTTTATTGAATTTATTTTATAAGGGATTTTTTTTATATGTTTCTTAATTGTTGCAACAATATTTAATTGATTTTTTTGAATAATATCATCAGACTTGTGCTGGTATGTTTAATGCAAAACTGTTCACACACAGTTCGGCAAAATATAAAAGGATCCATATTTGCTTGCACACCACCCTACTTGGGAGAAAATGTCAAAGTGTTTCATGCAATAATTACTTTTTGCATAATAGAGGTCATAATGCTGGTACAAAAACTAATAAAATTAATCAAAAAAGTTTTCCATGAGAACCAAAAGTAATTTACTTTTTATAGAAATGTTGATCAGAAAACTTGATCAATACTCTAATAGACAAAAGTTGATCAAAAACTGATCTTTGAACATTTTTAAAGAACACTTGATCAGAAAGTGAAATACAATTCTAGAGAAGAAATATCAGCAATGAAGATCAAGTGATCTTCATTCTATCAAATGGAGATCTTCTTTCAGAGAAAAGTTTAAAAGTGGTCAACTTTTCTAGAGAAAATTTCATCAAAAAGTAAAGGAGAAAAGTTGATTAAAATGTGAGAAAAATTGATCAAAAAGCGATCTACTCGTCTAAAGAAAAGTTGATCAAAAACTAAGCTACTAGTTGATCAAAACCTGATCTACTTTTTTAAAGAAAAATTTATCAAAAACTGATCTACAATTCTAGAGAAAAGCTGATCTACTTTTCTAAAGAAAAGTTCATCAAAAAGTGATCTACTTTTCTAAAGAAAAGTTCATCAAAAAGTGGGCTACTCTTCTAGAGAAAAGTTGATCTCTTCTAGAGAAATGTTGATCAAAAAACGATCTAGTTTTCTTAAGAAAAATTGATCAATAAGTGATCTACTTTTCAATAGAAAAGTTGATCAAAATGCTATCTACTTTTCTAAAGAAAAGTTGATCAAAAAGTGATCTCCTTTTCTAAAGAAAAGTTCTCCGAAAAGCGATCTACTTTTCTAAACAAAAGTTCATCAAAAAGTGATCTACTTTTCTAGAGAAAAGTTGATCAAAAAGGGATCTAATTTTCCAGAAAAATGTTGGTCAAAAAGTGATGTTCTTTTCTAGAAAAATGTTGATCAAAAAGTGATCTACTTTTCTAGTGAAAAGTTAATCTAAAAGTGATCTACTTTTCTACAGAAAAGTTGATCAAAAAAGCTATCTACTTTTCTAGAGAAAAGATGATCAAAAAGAGATATACTTTTCTACAGAAAAGTTGATCAAAAACTGATTTGAATCTGATCTACTTTTTTAGAGAAAAGTTGATCAAAAAGAGATCTACTTTCTTAAGAAAAGTTGATCAAAAACTGATCCACTTTTCTTAAGAAAAGTTGATCAAAAACTGATCGACTTTTCTTAAGAAAAGTTGATCAGAAAGTTATCTACTTTTCTTAAGAAAAGTTGGTTAAAAAGTGAACTACTTTTCTAATGAAAAGTTGATCAAAAAGTGATCTACTTTTCTAGAGAAAAGTTGATCAAAAATCGATCTACTCTTCTAAAGAAAAGTTGATCAAAACCTGATCTACTTTTTTAGAGAAAAACTGATCAAAAAGTGATCTACTTTCTTAAGAAAAGTTGATCAAAAACTGATCTACTTTTCTAGAGAAAAGTTGATCAAAATGCGATCTACTTCTAAAAATTGAACAGCGATCATTTCTTCTAGAGAAAAGTTAGTTAAAAAGTAATCAAAAAGTGATCTAGATAACAGTTGTTTAGAAAGCGAACTACTTTTTTAAAGAAAAGTTGATCAAAAAGTTATCTACAATTATGTCTTCTTTTAGAATTCGCTTTTGAATACTGCATCCAGCAGACTCTTACCTTCCAGCACACACCCACTAAATATATAGCCAAAACATTGGCACACTGTCAATCATCTCACACGTTCTAGTCTTCTATTCTGTGGCAGTCATCATTTTAAAGAACATGCTTAAACTCGTACTAAACACATACCAAAAACGTACCAAAAATCAAATAAAGAAAATACTAAAATTGCTATTATAACAAACAATGACACAAGTTTAAAGACAAAAGATTTTTTATAAAAACTCTTTTAAATATATATATACAAAAAATCCTTTAAAAACCTTTAACAATCCATAAAAGCAGGTTCCAGCTTTAGTAACACGTTCATACATACTACTATATGAATAATTTTTGGCGCTCACTTTACGCATGCGCAGTTGAAAATTTTTAAATTGAAACGTGTTTTATGTAAAATTATAAAAAAAATGCATTTTAAACAAAAACTAAACCTAAAAAATATCATATTACTACCCTATTTTCATATAAAAATTTTTCGTTTTACAATTACAACAATAAATTTGTATTTTTTTTTATAAATATCACCCAATTTTGAAAAATGTTTAAAGTCCTTTATTATTATTCTTCTTCTTAGTATTATTGTTGTTGCTCTTGTTATTATTTATATTATTATCTTTTGGCAGCATCTTGCCAGGAGTTGAAATGCAACTTCTTGCCATTTATGTTCCCACGGTTGGTTTTCAGCTCGTACGTAGCATGTGCATTTTCTTGTTCCAACATTGTATTCCTGTTTTCAGGTTTTATTTCTTTTTTTTTTATCTTACGAGTTATTATTGTAAAATGATGTCCTTGTTGTGACTGTGTCTTTCTGGAGGTTGTCCTGTCTTAACACTTAAAAGGTCAGGTAAAATTTTTAATAAAATCATAAAGAGATTTCACACATTTTTCTATAGAATGATTGATCTAAAAGTGATCTACTTTTCTAGAGAAAAGTTGATACAAAAATGATCAGAAAGTGATCTACTTTTCTAGAGAAAAGTTGATCAGAAAGTGATCTACTTTTCTAGAGAAAAGTTGATCAGAAAGTGATCTACTTTTCTAGAGAAAAGTTGATCAGAAAGTGATCTACTTTTCCAGAGAAAAGTTGATCAGAAAGTGATCTACTTTTCTAGAGAAAAGTTGATCAGAAAGTGATCTACTTTTCTAGAGAAAAGTTGATCAGAAAGTGATCTACTTTTCTAGAGAAAAGTTGATCAGAAAGTGATCTACTTTTCTAGAGAAAAGTTGATCAGAAAGTGATCTACTTTTCTAGAGAAAAGTTGATCACAATGTTATCTACTTTTCTAGAGAAAAGTTGATCAACAAGTGATCTACTTTTCCAGAGAAAAGTTGATCAGAAAGTGTTCTACTTTCCTAGAGAAAATTTGAACAGAAAGTATCTACTTTTCCAGAGAAAAGATCCCTAAGAAAAGTTGATCGAAAAGTGATCTACATTTCCAGATAAAGATGATCAAAAAGTGATCTACTTTTCTAGAGAAAAGTTGATAAAAAAGTGATCAGAAAGTGATCTACTTTTCTAGAAAAAAGTAGGTCAAAACGTGATCTACTATTCTAGAGAAAAGTTGACCAAAGAGTGATCTACTTTAATAAAGAAACGTTGATTAAAAAGTGCTCCATTTTCTAGAGAAAAGTTGATCAGAAAGTGATCTACTTTTCTAGAGAAAAGTTGATCAGAAAGTGATCTACTTTTCTAGAGAAAAGTTGATCAGAAAGTGATCTACTTTTCTAGAGAAAAGTTGATCAGAAAGTGATCTACTTTTCTAGAGAAAAGTTGACCACAATGTTATCTACTTTTCTAGAGAAAAGTTGATCAACAAGTGATCTACTTTTCCAGAGAAAAGTTGATCAGAAAGTGTTCTACTTTCCTAGAGAAAATTTGAACAGAAAGTGATCTACTTTTCTAGAGAAAAGTTGATCAGAAAGTGATCTACTTTTCTAGAGAAAAGTTGATCAGAAAGTGATCTAGAAGTGATTTTCTGTTCTAAAGAAAAGTCGATCAAAAAGTGATAAGAATGTGATCTACTTTTCTAGAGTAAACTTAATCAGAAAGTGATTTTCTTTTCTAAAGAAAAGTTGAACAGTAAGTGATCTACTTTTCTAGAGAAAAGCGATCAGCTGTGATCTTCTGTTCTAGAGAAAAGTCAATCAAAAAGTGATCAGAATGTGATCTACTTTTTTAGAGAAAAGTTGATCAGAAAGTGATCTACTTTTCCAGAGAAAAGTTGATCAGAAAGTGACCAATTTTTCTAGAGAAAAGTTGATCAATAAGTGATCTTCTGTTTTAGAAAAAAGTTGTTCAAAAATGATCAGAATGTGATCTACTTATCTAGAGAAAAGTTGATCAATAAGTGATCTTCTGTTTTAGAAAAAAGTTGATCAAAAATGATCAGAATGTGATCTACTTATCTAGAGAAAAGTTGAGCAGAAAGTGATCTATTTTTCTAGAGAAAAGTTGATCAAAAAGTGATCTTCTGTTCTAGAGAAAAGTCGATCAAAAAGTCGATCTATTTTTCTAGAGGATACTTGATCAATAAGTGATCTTATGTTCTAGAGAAAAGTCGATCAAAATATGATCAGAATGTGATCTACTTTTCTAGAGAAAAGTTGAGCAGAAAGTGATTTACTTTTCCAGAGAAAAGTTGATCAAAAAGTGATCTTCTGTTCTAGAGAAAAGTCGATCAAGAAGTGATCTTCTGTTCTAGAGAAAAGTTGAACAAACAGTGATCTACTTTTGTAATGAAAAGTTGTTCAAAAAAGCTTAACTTTTCTAGGAAAAAGTTATGCAAAAACTTTATGCTTTATATCATATAATTTCCTAAAAACTTATGGGACCTATTGGTCCCTTTTGTCACTTTATTGGGTTAAACCGAAATGGCTCGTTTCCAACTCGTGTGTTAAGCATGCGTAGAATGTGTTTGAACATAAACTCTACGTACTCATTTCAAGCAGAAAAGGACATTTAAGTATTTTAACTTCCTTGCAATCCTGCCACAATTCTTTATCATTTAAAAGTAGTTTTTGTTGTTTTTTTTTTCTTCTTGTTCGCTCATCTAGAGGTTTCGTAAGAAAATATTTTCCCAGGATCTTGAAAATTACTTTACACTCTGCCATTCTGCTATGCCAAGGCATGTCATATGATGATTAAGCAGGATTCAAATTAATGTACATTGATTGTTTTGTGTCCGTCCGTACTTTTGTTAAAGAATAAATTTATTTTGGTTTCTAGTTTTGCTGGTGGAAGGAGTAACACCTGCTCCCCGTTATTAACACAACTAGTAGAGTAAATACTAGTTGTATGTTGAAATCGTGGGAAATATTTCCGTTACGAATAGTTTTAGTAATTTTTAAGGGTTTTTTGTTATTGTAGAAATTAAATAAGAACATGAATTCTTTTAAATGAATTTCCCCATTTAACTTTATTTTAGGTTTAATGTTTAACAAAAGCAAAAAAATAGTGGAGGTTAAAAGATTTGTGTAGGGATTTTTTTAGAAGCAAGAAAGACCAACAGTGTTTGTTAAAGAAAAACATTAAGGGAGAGTAATCAAGTGTGTGTCTCTTGTTTAAGTATTTTGCGCATGCGTAAAGTGTGCATTAGCTGTATGGGGTTGTTTATGATAATGTACGCCTCACAGGTGTTTGAGGGGTTGTTTGGAACTGGGTTTGATTGTTTAAAGTGTTTTTGATAGTGGATTGAGTGGTGGTAGTTTGTTTTTCAAACCGTGGGAATGTTTTGAGAAAATTTTCTTTTGGAACCTGATTTTTTTTTTTTTGGTATTTGATTTTAATGCACATGTTCAACACGCTTATGATGGAATTTTGTATAGAATAATAATGACCAGCTTATTGTTGCCTACAAAATGTTAGGTATTTTAAGGGAGGGTGGTGGTATTTGTAAAAATGTGGTGGGTTAAGAGATTTTTATTCAAATAGACATGTTAGATTAAAAATTTCAATACGCAATTAAAATCTATAGATTAAACATGACTGTTTTGATATATAGAACAGGTATTTGTTAAATAATAGGGATTATTTCAAAAAGATAAAATTTTCTTTGGGGTTCATGACAGTTTTTATTAATTTCATGTTTAATTTAAAAAAATTCTTAATACTTAGAACTGGACAACAAAAAATGGCAGATTTTGTACTGGAACTGATCATTGTTCCAGTTCAGTGTTCAGTTCTAGTTTCTGTTCTAGTTCTAGTTCTGTTTCTAGTTCTGTTCTAGTTTCTGTTCTAGTTCTGTTCTAGTTTCTGGTTCTAGTTCTGTTCTAGTTCTGTTCTAGTGTCTGTTCTAGTTCTGTTCTAGTTCTGTTTCTAGTTCTGTTCTAAGGTTCTGTTTCAGTTCTGTTCTAGTTCTGTTCTAGTTCTTGTTTAGTTCTGTTCTAGTTCTGTTCTAGTTTCTGTTCTAGTTCTGTTCTAGTTCTGTTCCTAGTTCTGTTCTAGTTCGTTCTAGTTCTGTTCGAGTTCTGTTCTAGTTCTGTTCTAGTTCTGTTCTAGTTCTGTTCTAGTTCTGTTCCAGTTCTGTTCTAGTTCTGTTCTAGTTCTGTTCTAGTTCTGTTCTAGTTCTGTTCTAGTTCTGTTCTAGTTCTGTTCTAGTTCTGTTTCCAGTTCTGTGGAGACTAGTTCTGTCTAGTTCTGTTCGTATGTTCTGTTCATTCTGTTCTAGTTCTGTTCTAGTTCTGTTCTAGTTCTGTTCTAGTTCTGTCTAGTTCTGTTCTAGTTCTGTTCTAGTTCTGTTCTAGTTCTGTTCTAGTTGTTCTAGTTCGTTCTAGTTCTGTTCTAGTTCTGTTCTAGTTCTGTTCTAGTTCTGTTTCTAGGTCTGTTCTAGTTCTGTTCTAGTTCTGTTCTAGTTTCTGTTCTAGTTCTGTTCTAGGTCTGTTCTAGTTCTGTTCTAGTTCTGTGTCAGTTTCTAGTGTCAAGTTATGTTCTAGTTCTGTTCTAGTTCTGTTCTAGTTCTGTTCTAGTTCTGTTCTAGTTCTGTTCTAGTTCTGTCTAGTTCTGTTCTAGTTCTGTTCTAGTTCTGTTCTAGTTCTGTTCTAGTTCTGTTCTAGTTCTGTTCTAGTTCTGTTCTAGTTCTGTTCTAGTTCTGTCTTAGTTCTGTTCTAGTTCTGTTCTAGTTCTGTTCTAGTTCTGGTTCTAGTTCTGTTCTAGTTCTGTTCTAGTTCGGTTCAGTTCTGTTCTAGTTCTGTTCTAGTTCTGTTCTAGTCTGTTCTAGTTCTGTTCTAGTTCTGTTCTAGTTCTGTTCTAGTTCTGTTCTAGTTCTGTTCTAGTTCTGTTCTAGTTCTGTTCTAGTTCTGTTTTAGTTCTGTTTAGTTCTGTTCTAGTTCTGTTCTAGTTCTGTTTAGTTCTGTTCTAGTTCTGTTCTAGTTCGTTCTAGTTCTGTTCTAGTTCTGCTCTAGTTCTGTTCTAGTTCTGTCCTAGTTCTGTTCTAGTTCCGTTCTAGTTCTGTTCCAGTTCTGTTCTAGTTCTGTTCTAGTTTGTTCTAGTTCTGTTCCAGTTCTGTTCTAGTTCTGTTCTAGTTCTAGTTCTAGTTCTGTTCTAGTTCTAGTTCTAGTTCTGTTCTAGTTCTGTTCTAGTTCTGTTCTAGTTCTGTTCTAGTTCTGTTCTAGTTCTGTTCTAGTTCTGTTCTAGTTCGTTCTAGTTCTGTTCTAGTTCTGTTCTAGTTCTGTTCTAGTTCTAGTTCTTTCTAGTTCTGTTCCAGTTCTGTTCTAGTTCTGTTCTAGTTCTGTTCTATATCTGTTCTAGTTCTGTTCTATATCTGTTCTAGTCCTTTATTCAAAAAGTTACTAAAGAAGTGTGTCGATTTTCGTAGATAATTTTGATGCGGAACTCCTAATTTGAATTTGCAATTTAATTAGTTTCATTAATTTAAAATTTATTATAAAAATATTTTTCTAGAAAATTTGTACTACCATTTCATTTCAGATCTACATATTTTACTTTATTGTTGAAAGACAGGTGCTGTTGTGTCTTTCCTGCCTTCCCTCAATTGCTTCTAACAAATCGTGGGAAAATTTGAGAAATAAAATTCTAGAAAAGATTTTTAAATAAACATTTAATTTTTGAGGGTTGAAAAAAGACAAATATAATTTAAGATTTATGTTTTATTTACTACAAAAAAATCAATACAAATAAGAACACTTGTGTCAATTGAGACACAAAAGTGTTAAAAATATTTTAAGGAGGTAAAAGTATGCATAAAAAGGAATGCGTTTTGGCTTGAGGTAGGGTAATGGAATGTGTTGGGAATGTGTCTAAAAGGAATAAGGACTAAAGGCATGAGGTTTAGCATGAGTTTTAGCGCAAACTAAAAAGGAGCAGAATTTTAACTCGATCTATAGAGGATAAAACTTGATATGAATTTTCCTCAAATTTTAATGATTATTAATTTAACTATTTGTTTAGATTTATTATTAAATATTCTTAAATAATATTTGGGTCTACAAAATTTCTTTTAATCTTTTCTCCAAAATTTCTTTTAATTTTTCCCCCTTTTATTTTTTTTTTTTACTTATTCCTAATTTAATCCTTTCTATCACTAATTAGTTTAAAAGAAATTTCGTATTTAGAAAATTCGTTTATTTGAAAAATCTTCTTAGAGGGGGGTGATTTCTTGTAAATGTTTGATTAAAAGAAAGATTTAAACAAAATATTACGTGGGAATGTAATTTTCCTAATGTCAAAGGTTTTAAAACCTTTACTTTAAAATGGGCAATAAAATTAAAATAACATGTGTAAATAATTAAAAATTTAAAACAGAAAAATTTTCGTGGGAATCTTTGGGGAAAACAATTTTCTTTAATAAAATAAAGCTAGAAAGAGATTTTTAACAGAAAAAGGATTAAGTTTTTAAACAAATTTCTTAAATACATTTTTTAATTTAAGAACAAATAATGGTTTTAAGACAAATTTACTTTGAAATATTTTATTAAAAATCTTTAACACTAGAGCTGGGTGTTCACATGTTGGTAATAATACAATTTCTTGAAATTTCTTAAGGAAATCGCTTTTAAAAATTTCATCAAAAAACTTTATTACTACTTATTAGGGTGATCGACTCGATTTTTCAACCGGTTTTAAAACCGGTTTTTTCTGCTTTACCAGTGTCGGTTTTTTCTAAATGTTGATTTTTCGAATATCGAATAACCTGGTTTTTTCACTTTTTAAAAACCGGTTTCGAATACTTTTATTTGCTTTGTATTCAAAGATTATTTAAATGAAATTTTGAAGTAAATAATACAGCCCGTTTAAATTTTAAAAATATTCGAGTCCAGGAACTAGGATATATTTTTCTAAAGCACCATTGGTTAAACCTTTTCCTAATTAATTAAAAAATTGTATTTGTAAAATTGATAACTGTTTAATAAAATTTATTAATCTTAAGATTGTATTACAATTACAATAATTAATTTACCGCTGAAATATTATGGAAGTGTTGGAATGCCTATGAAAATTTCCTAAAAGGGCTTTAGAATAAGCTAGGATTACATAGTACCTTATGTTTAACAGAAGTGTCCACTTTTTTCCTATTTTTTTTATATTAAAGAAATAATGTAAATCAGACGACTAGATCTTAAGTTATAATCTGTTAAACTGTTAAAAATCATTTCGGCCCATGTTTTATTAATCAAATTTAAACATAAACATTATTTTCTTCAAATTAACATATATTTTTTTATTTATTTTGAAAACCCGGTTAACCGGTTTTTTCTGAATTTGAAAAATATCAACCGGTTTTTTTGAAATGTCAACTATTCGAACTATTCGAAAACCGGTTTTTGAAATATGTCGAATAATCGATCACCCTACTACTTATTTAGATATTGAATGATTAAAAAACGTTACTCTATCTAAACAAAAAACTAAATTCCAATTTTCATCATCCTAAAGATAGGCAACACATTTTTCAGTATTAGTTTTCAAGTGTAAAACAGCAGATTTGTTTAAAACTGACCGGCCGAATATTTTAAAGGTTACATTACAAAAGCAGATTTCTTATAAGAAATTGAAAAGTGACCACTTTTGATTAAGTTTTCTATAGGAACACTTTTATAGATTTATAATTTTCACATAAATAGTTAGGTCCTAGTTTATAATCAAATTTTTATTTTATCAAGAGTTTATAAACAAGTTATTGTACGGAAACTTGATTATGATTACATGGGCAAAATATAAGTTCGCTATTATGTATAAATGTTTATTTATTATTATTCCGAAATCCAATAAAAATAATATTAAAATTCATTACCTTGTAAATTTGCTGATTTCTTTAACACATACTTGATAGAAGTGACCTGCAAATAGTTAAAAAAGAAACCAAAATCTAAATAAATAACATGGAAATTACAAAATTGCGCTATTTTATTAAAAATGCGAAAAGAAACTAATTTAATTAAGTAATTATTTAAAATCTTCCACCTTTCCTTATTATTTCCAGCGTACACTGTTATTTCTATAGATAAACAAATACAACTCGTATTTTAATACGTAATTTATACAACCCTGTTAATGTTTACATTCCCATTTGTTTCTCATTCTCTCTTTAGCTCTTGTTTTCATTAATTTCAATGACAGCTGTGAGAAAATAAAATAATCTGCATTTTTGTAAGTTTTGGTTGCGTTTTTAAAGAAAATGTTAATAATTTTAAGAAAATTGTGTTTAATTGTGTAAAATTAATTATTTTTTAATATAAATTGTGTTTATTTATGAAAATTCCATTTTAAAATTGCAAAAAATATTAAATATGAGTAAAAGAGTGCTGGGCCAAATGTAAGGGCCGGTGTATAGAAGCCATATGTAAGAGATGTAAAAGAAAATTGAGGAATTTAGTACGACTAATGTAAAACCCTACAGTAAACGTATTTAGAAGCCTTTAGAGATGTTATATGAGGAAGTAAAGGCCTATTAGACCAGTTTAAATTATGGTTCAGTTCTATATCAATTCCAGCTCAGTTATATTTCAGTTCTAGTTCTGGACTGGATATGTTCTAATTCAGTTCTAGTTGTGTTCCGGTATTGTTCTAGATCTTTTATAGTTCTGTTATGGTTCTAATTGTGGCCTCTGGTAGGTTAGTGGTTAGTGTTCTAGTCTGGTAGACCGCTGGTGGTGGATTCCCACACGAGGCACTGGTTAAGGAGCGCACAACAGACCTAATAGAGACCTAGGTGTATTTCTTCGGATTTCATGTATATCCTTTAAAACTGACTATCTAACTATAGTTCTAATTCAGTTCTAGTTCTGTTCTAGTTGTGTTCTAGTTCTGCTCTAGTTCTGTTCTAGTTCTGTTCTAGTTGTGTTCTAGTTCTGTTCTAGTTCTATTCTAGTTCTGTTTTAGTTCTGTTCTTGTTCTATTCTAGTTCGGTAATAGTTCTTTTCTAGTTCTATTCTAGTTCGGTAATAGTTCTGGTTCTAATTCAGTTCTAGTTCTGTTCTAGTTTTGTTCTAGTTCTGTTCTAGTTCTGTTCTAGTTCTGTTTTAGTTCTGTTCTTGTTCTATTCTAGTTCGGTTATATTTCTTTTCTAGTTCTATTCTAGTTTGGTAATAGTTCTGGTTCTAATTCAGTTCTAGTTCTGTTCTAGTTCTGTTCTAGTTCTGTCCTAGTTCTGTTCTAGTTCTGTTCTAGTTCTGTTCTAGTTCTGTTCTAGTTCTGTTCTAGTTCTGTTCTAGTTCTGTTCTAGTTCTGTTCTAGTTCTGTTCTAGTTTTTTCTAGTTCTGTTCTAGTTCTGTTCTAGTTTGTTCTAGTTCTGTTCTAATTCTGTTCTAGTTCTGTTCTAGTTCTGTTCTAATTCAGTTCTAGTTCTATTCTAGTTCTGTTCTAGTTCTGTTCTAGTTCTATTCTAGTTCGGTAATAGTTCTTTTCTGGTTCTTTTCTAGTTCTATTCTAGTTCTGTTTCTAGTTCTGTTCTAGTTCTGTTCTAGTTCTGTTCTAGTTCTGTTCTAGTTCTGTTCTAGTTCTGTTCTAGTTCTGTTCTAGTTCTGTTCTAGTTCTGTTCTAGTTCTGTTCTAATTCAGTTCTAGTTCTGTTCTAGTTCTTTTCTAATTCAATTCTGTTCTATTTCTGTTCTAGTTCAGTTCTAGTTCTGTCCCAGTCCTGTTTTCTTTCTGCTCTAGTTCTTTTATAGTTCTGTTCTTGTTCTGTTCTAGCTCTGTTATGATCTAGAACTTTATTAGTTCTGTTCTAATTCAGTTCTAGTTCTGTACTAATACAGTTCTAGTCATATTTTAGTGAAATGTAAAGAGTCTTCTATGTAGAACCATGCAAAGAAAAAAAACTATAAAACCATCTACAACCATTCCCTGCAACAAACCTCCTTACACCCGCTCTTTCTAAGTAGTTTTCCCATGAAAAAATATAAACAAAAACAATTGTTTACATTCATTAAGCATGCATTGATTCATGCCTTGCAAACAAACACACTGACAGATAAAAACAACGACCACGACTACCACCACCATCACCACCCAACAGTCGGCAACTAGACTAGACCAGACATAACGAAAAAACACAGAAAAGTGAATAAAGAGCACACGAGAGTAGCTACACTCAATCAGTGGTATCACTCAAGTCTTGGACAGCTAACGTAGCGCATGTATTTTCTATAAAATATACAAACGGGTTCGGGTCCTCTTGTTAAAAGAAAAAAACTTAAGCAATAAAAGCTAAAACAAAGAATTTTCAATAAGAAATCAAAATAAAAGGAAAATAATTTATAACAAAAGCTATAATTAAATAATAATAAACAATTTTAAACCTATAAATCTTTAAAAAGAAAACAAACAGCCTTCAAAACGGGTCAATTACTAAGTTTATTAACCCATTCCCTAGCATTTACCTTTTATGTACCACGTACGAGAAGGCCACTACTAGCAAACTGGAAAATTCCTGCCCAGCAAACAGCAAATTGGCTAATACAGCAGCAACAACAACCCCTACACAATCGACACAATATGCCTCATAATAATCATAATGATGATGAGATTTTAATTACTCATCCTTGTTATCGTGCCAACGGTTACTCCCGCTTATCTTCCACCTGTCCTGCCTATTGTGATTGTGAATTTCCCAAGACAACGGCAGTGGCCTGTTATAAAGGTCATATACCTGATATGATTAAATGTCGTTGTGGTGAAGATGATCCTGCCACTCATACGGTACACTGGAATTGGTATGAGTGTCCGGAATCGGATACAGTGATTAAAGGACAAGATGTTACATTCCATCCCACCTATTCACAGGGTACGGCTGTTGTGAGAGGAGAACAACCGCTAGCAGCTGGTATGTTGCATTTCTGGGAAATGCGTATACTGACAGCACTGTCGGGTACAGATGTGGTAAGTAAAATGGAATTTGTTTTTCATAAAAATTTTATAATTTTTAAGGTTTCTGTTTGACAAATATTTTTTGTACAAAATTAGTTCTAAGGAGATTTTTTTTAGAACTAAATTAAATTTTTAGACTCAAATTTTTAACATTTTCTAACTTAAAACTTACATAAAGTTTGCTATAACTACTCTTGATCTTTCTAAGATCCTCTTTTAAATTATCTTTTATTTTAGTACTCAATATTGCCCTACACACTTGAAATAATCTCCACACCATAAATATCAATCAAGTCAAGTTTAGCAAATCTAATCTTTTATTTGTCAACTTGTAAGAAAACAAATAAACAACTTAATATTGTTATTTATTTGTTTGTTTATTTAATAACTTAAATAAATTAAACTTAAATATTGATTTTGCAAAAATATATTTCTAACATTTAACTGCTAATAAAAGAAATAGTAGAAAATATTTAGCAACATTTGTTTTATATATTACGCTTTCTTTATAATTAACTATTATAATATTATTTAAATTTATTTAAATAGAATTTTTACTTGAGAGTGTGCAGGTAATAAAACTAAAAAAGATTTATGGGAAATTTTTTATTTATAACTAGGGAAATAACCTTTATTTTTATAGAGAATAAAGTAATAATGTGATGGTGATGAATTTAGGAAAAATTATTAAATAATAGTTATTAGGAAAGATGTAATGTCAAAAAGTTAGTAAACTTTAGGATGGCAAAGGCTGCATAATCTCTATAATCTCCTGTTAAGTTCTATATCTAGTTCAGTTCTAGTCCAGTTTTAGTTCAGTCCTAGTTCAGTTCTAGTTCAGTTCAGTTTCAGTTCAGTTCTAGTTCAGTTCTAGTTAAGTTCTAGTTAAGTTCTAGTTAAGTTCTAGTTAAGTTCTAGTTAAGTTCTTGTTCAGTCCTAGTTCAGTTCTAGTTTAGTTCTAGTTCAATTCTAGTTCAGTTCTAGTTCAGTTCTAGTTCAGTTCTAGTTCAGTTCTAGTTCAGTTCTAGTTCAGTTCTAGTTCTAGTTCAGTTCTAGTTCAGTTCTAGTTCAGTTCTAGTTCAGTTCTAGTTCAGTTCTAGTTCAGTACTAGTTCAGTTCTAGTTCAGTTCTAGTTCAGTTCTAGTTCAGTTCTAGTTCAGTTCTAGTTCAGTTCAAGTTCAGTTCTAGTTCAGTTCTAGTTCAGTTCTAGTTCAGTTCAGTTCTAGTTCAGTTCTAGTTCAGTTCTAGTTCAGTTCTAGTTCAGTTCTAGTTCAGTTCTAGTTCAGTTCTAGTTCAGTTCTAGTTCAGTTCTAGTTCAGTTCTAGTTCAGTTCTAGTTCAGTTCTAGTTCAGTTCTTGTTCAGTTCTACTTCAGTTCCAGTTCATTTCTAGTTCAGTTCCAGTTCATGTTCTAGTTCAGTTCTAGTTCAGTTCTAGTTCAGTTCTAGTTCAGTTCTAGTTCAGTTCTAGTTCAGTTCTAGTTCAGTTCTAGTTCAATTCTAGTTCAGTTCTAGTTCAGTTCTAGTTCAGTTCTAGTTCTAGTTCAGTTCTAGTTCAGTTCTAGTTCAGTTCTAGTTCAGTTCTAGTTTAGTTCTAGTTCAGTTCTAGTTCAGTTCTAGTTCAGTTCTAGTTCAGTTCTAGTTCAGTTCGAGTTCAGTTCTAGTTCAGTTCTAGTTCAGTTTTAGTTCAGTTCTAGTTTAGTTCTAGTTCAGTTCCAGTTCAGTTTTAGTTCAGTTTTAGTTCAGTTCTAGTTTAGTTCTAGTTCAGTTCTAGTTCAGTTCTAGTTCAGTTCTAGTTCAGTTCTAGTTCTGACCTAGTTCAGTTCTAGTTCAGTTCTAGTTCAGATCTAGTTCAGTTCTAGTTCAGTTCTAGCTCAGTTCTAGTTCAGTTCTAGTTCAGTTCTAGTTCAGTTTTAGTTCAGTTCTAGTTCAGTTCTAGTTCAGTTCTAGTTCAGTTCTAGTTCTGACCTAGTTCAGTTCTAGTTCAGTTCTAGTTCTGACCTAGTTCTGTTCTAGTTCAGTTCTAGTTCAGTTCTAGTTCAGTTCTAGTTCAGATCTAGTTCAGTTCAGTTCTAGTTCAGTTCTAGTTCAGTTCTAGTTCAGTTCTAGTTCAGTTCTAGTTCAGTTCTAGTTCTGACCTAGTTCAGTTCTAGTTCAGTTCTAGTTCAGTTCTAGTTCAGTTCTAGTTCAGTACTAGTTCAGTACTAGTTCTGACCTAGTTCAGTTCTAGTCCAGTTCTAGTTCAGTTCTAGTTCAGTTCTAGTTCAGTTCTAGTCCAGTTCTAGTTCAGTTCTAGTTCAGTTCTAGTTCAGTTCTAGTTCAGATCTAGTTCAGTTCTAGTTCAGTTCTAGTTCAGTTCTAATTCAGTTCTAGTTCAGTTCTAGTTCAGTTCTAGTTAGTCAGTTCTAGTTCAGTCTAGTTCAGTTCTAGTTCAGTTCTAGTTCTGACCTAGTTCAGTTCTAGTTCAGTTCTAGTTCAGTTCTAGTTCAGATCTAGTTCAGTTCTAGTTCAGTTCTAGTTCAGTTCTAGTTCAGTTCTAGTTCAATTCTAGTTCAGTTCTAGTTCAGTTCTAGTTCAGTTCTAGTTCAGTTCTAGTTCAGTTCTAGTTCAGTTTTAGTTCAGTTCTAGTTCAGTTTTAGTTCAGTTCTAGTTCAGTTGTAGTTAAGTTCTAGTTAAATTCTAATTCAATTGTAGTTTTGTTCTAGTTCAGTACTTTCTTCAAAATACTAAAACAAATTAAATGATGGTCCTTCGAACCATGTTGATAAATTTCAATCTCCCACCTTAATCAATTGCTGATTAGTTAGATTAGATTTCAAGGATTTTGAATGTCACCAAAGTAATTACATTCAATATTAGAAAACTTGTCTTCCTATCAGTGGAATATTTTTGAAACCTTTAAGACTCTATTCACATTTTATGTATCTTATTATGTTTGTAATGCTTACATCTATATTCATAATCATTGTATTTAAAAATAAAAATTTATTTCATTTTATAATGACCTACATTATTGTTGTTATTCATCATTTTTTTTATAATAATTTCCTTTGTTTTTATAAAAAATAATTTCAAGATTTCCTTATCAATATTTTATATTTTTTTAAACACAAAAGGTGGCTTTACAGTAAAAATTGTCTATTTATTTATAATAATCAATATAATATTACCGGGTTTTTTTCGCATGTTACTAGGGGAAGTTTATTCTAATGTATATAGATTTCGAAATCTAACAAATTTTAATTTAAAATTGACTTTAAACTGACTTTTGCTATAGATTTTTAATAGTAAATAAAATGCTGACTGAGACAGTCTATAAATGCTGCTGTAAATTATGTGATTTATGGTCAGCAGCAGCTATATGAATTATGCTTTGAAAACTTAGATGATATTAAACATGTGTTAAAGACAAGTCTGTGTTATTTGAACTGATAAGCTGTTTAAAGGTCCAGATTTTTAATGTTTTTAAGATTTTTTTTCTTGCTGTTGTTTTTATTAATTTTTCTTTAATGTTTAAATAATTTGTAGATTAAATGACCTTTTTGTTTTCATTTTTAATTATTCTGTCTGCAGCCGTTTTGTATTTTAAAACAAATACTATTATTGTTTTTTTTTTTTTATAAAACAATAAAAATAAAATGAGTCATTTGCAAAAATATTAGAAAAGAACAAAAAATTTCGTAATTGTTAATGGGAGGGCAAAGACTTTTTTTAAATTTAATTATATTTGTGTTCAAGAATTATTTTTATTCGACAAGATTTTGAAATCTGTTTTAAAATTCAACAAGTTTTTTTTTATAATTTTGTCTTTGCTTAAAGTTTTAATAGGCGACAAAATTCAGGTTCAGTTTTATATTTTATTTAATTTATATATTCTGCCTTGACAGATAAGAAGAGATAATAAAATTGTAAAGAATTAGAGGTAATTAAAGTATTTTCTTCTAATTTATTAAATACACTATGAAATGATAAGAATTAATATTGCAAAACAAAACGTTTTTGCACAGAAATGCAGGTGAATTTAGTAACAGAAATAAATTTCATATTAGTTCAGTTCTAGTTCAGTTCTAGTTCAATTCTAGTTCAGTTCTAGTTCAGTTCTAGTTCATTTCTAGTTCAGTTCTAGTTCAGTTCTAGTTCAGTTCTAGTTCAGTTCTAGTTCAGTTCTAGTTCAGTTCTAGTTCAGTTCAGTTCTAGTTCAGTTCTAGTTCAGTTCTAGTTTAGTTCTAGTTTAGTTCTAGTTCAGTTCTAGTTCAGTTCTAGTTCAGTTCTAGTTCAGTCCTAGTTCAGTTTTAGTTCAGTTCTAGTTTAGTTCTAGTTCTAGTTCAGTTCTAGTTCAGTTCTATTTCAGTTCTAGTTCAGTTCTAGTTCAGTTCTAGTTCAGTTCTAGTTCAGTTCTAGTTCAGTTCTAGTTCAGTTCTAGTTCAGTTCTAATTCAGTTCTAGTTTAGTTCTAGTTTAGTTCTAGTTCAGTTCTAGTTCAGTTCTAGTTCAGTTCTAGTTCAGTTCTAGTTCAGTTCTAGTTCAGTTCTAGTTCAGTTCTAGTTCAGTTCTAGTTCAGTTCTAGTTCAGTTCTAGTTCAGTTCTAGTTCAGTTCTAGTTCAGTTCTAGTTCAGTTCTATTTCAGTTCTAGTTTAGTTCTAGTTCAGTTCTAGTTCAGTTCTAGTTAGTTCTAGTTCAGTTCTAGTTCAGTTCTAGTTCCATTCTAGTTCAGTTCTAGTTCTGTTCTAGTTCCATTCTAGTTCAGTTCTAGTTCAGTTCTAGTTCAGTTCTAGTTAAGTTCTAGTTCAGTTCTAGTTCAGTTCTAGTTCAGTTCTAGTTAAGTTCTAGTTCTAGTTCAGTTCTATTAGTTCTAGTTCTAGTTCAGTTCTAGTTCAGTTCTAGTTCAGTTCTAGTTCAGTTCTAGTTCATTCTAGTTCAGTTCTAGTTCAGTTCTAGTTCAGTTCTAGTTCAGTTCTAGTTCAGTTCTAGTTCAGTTCTAGTTCAGTTCTAGTTCAGTTCTAGTTCAGTTCTAGTTCAGTTCTAGTTCAGTTCTAGTTCAGTTCTAGTTCAGTTCTAGTTCAGTTCTAGTTCAGTTCTAGTTCAGTTCTAGTTCAGTTCTAGTTCAGTTCTAGTTCAGTTCTAGTTCAGTTCTAGTTCAGTTCTAGTTCAGTTCTAGTTTAGTTCTAGTTCAGTTCTAGTTCAGTTCTAGTTTAGTTCTAGTTCAGTTCTAGTTCAGTTCTAGTTCAGTTCTAGTTTAGTTCTAGTTCAGTTCTAGTTCAGTTCTAGTTCAGTTCTAGTTAGGTCTAGTTCAGTTCTAGTTCAGTTCTAGTTCAGTTCTAGTTCAGTTCTAGTTCAGTTCTAGTTCAGTTCTAGTTCAGTTCTAGTTCAGTTCTAGTTCAGTTCTAGTTCAGTTCTAGTTCAGTTCTAGTTCAGTTCTAGTTCAGTTCTAGTTCAGTTCTAGTTCAGTTCTAGTTCAGTAATAGTTCAGTCCTAGTTCAGTTTTAGTTCAGTTCTAGTTTAGTTCTACTTCAGTTCTAGTTCAGTTCTAGTTCAGTTCTAGTTTAGTTCTAGTTCAGTTCTAGTTCCATTCTACTTCTGTTCTAGTTCAGTTCTAGTTCTAGTTCAGTTCTAGTTTAGTTCTAGTTCAGTTCTAGTTCAGTTCTAGTTCAGTTCTAGTTCAGTTCTAGTTCAGTTCTAGTTCAGTTCTAGTTCAGTTCTAGTTCAGTTCTAGTTCAGTTCTAGTTCAGTTCTAGTTCAGTTCTAGTTCAGTTCTAGTTCAGTTCTAGTTCAGTTCTAGTTCAGTTCTAGTTCAGTTCTAGTTCAGTTCTAGTTCAGTTCTAGTTCAGTTCTAGTTCATTTCTAGTTCAGTTCTAGTTCAGTTCTAGTTCAGTTCTAGTTCAGTTCTGGTTCAGTTCTAGTTCAGTTCTAGTTCAGTTTAGTTCAGTTCTAGTTCAGTTCTAGTTTTCTGATCTGTCAGTAGTAGCATCGTTTACTCTCGCAATAAAATCTTTCAATATCTTAAGTAATTTAATTTGAAATTAATCAAAAACTTTTATTTTATTTAATTTAATTAATGATTTGTTTTACTACGTTATTTTGGCTGTCATCAATGAAATCTAAAAATATTTCTATAGCGTATAATCTAAAAATAACTATGACCCATCTACCTAGCTAATGTAATAGACAATTTTGTAAATACGAGACAACATTTAGCTATAAATTTAAAATACATTAAGTTTATTATAAAATTTGCTACCTTATGAAAAATTCCCAGAAAATAATTAACAGAAAAATACAAATCATAAAAGAGATTTTTATAAGATGCTTGCTTATGCATTAAAATTGTTTTTAAAATATAATTAAAACATTTTGCTAATATTAGTACTATATTTATAATCTTTTATAGTACTAGTAGTGCCGATTTCTATTTCGTTTCAACCTACCTCACTTTTCTCTTGTTTATATCTTAATAAATCAATATCTTATATATCTAATTGCCAAAGAAATGTCAATGTGATTAGAGCGCCATAAAAACTAAAAATGCAGCCAAATGGGCGTCTAATTTAACTAATTATTTCTCTATAAATTGCCAAAAGAACTATGTACCGCTAAGAGGCGCTATCAGGGGAAAAAAACTACTAAGGAAATAAAAGAAAATTTAAAAATGACATCACAATAATAAGGTAAAAGCGTGCCGCTTTCGAAAATAATTTGGCATCAAATTAAAAATGTTTTATTTATTCATTCGTATTTTTTTTTCTTTATAAACAAGGGGAACTTGCCGCGCTGCCACAACAATTGTTATACAAATCTTTTAATATTTTTATTATTGTTTTTGTTTTTTTTATGTAAATTAATTTACTTGTAATTCTATATGACAACCATAATAACAACAACTAGCAAACAATTTTTTTTTAAATCTACCGGGCTTTATGACAAGTTTTTTTTTCGTATTTTTTAACTGAAGTGTATTGTTTATTTATTTTTTCTGATCATTCACTATTCACGTGCTCCTATATTTTTATTTTTATGAATTTTAGTACCTTTGTCTACGTTGCCTTGTTGCAGCACAGTGCAGTTCACTGCTTTCTGGATTTCTTTATTGTTATTGCTCATAATGCACATGGTTGTTGTTATTATTGTTCTAGTAGATTTAGTAGGTGTTGTTGTTAATTAAACACAATCATATATTTTTTACTCAATAATTGTTCATGCTCTTTGAAGGTGTTTTTTGATAAAAAGACAACATTTTTATTGATTATTTTAAAACATAAATTTGTAGTCGTCATTTTCATAAAAAAGTACTTTTTATTTGGTATTTTTTCAAAGCAGCGATTCTAGTCTAATTTCTAGTTCTGCTCTAGTTCAATTCTAGTTCAGTTCTAGTTCAGTTCTAGTTCAGTTCTAGTTCAGTTCTAGTCAGTTCTAGTTCTAGTTCAGTTCTAGTTCAGTTCTAGTTCAGTTCTAGTTCAGTTCTAGTTCAGTTCTAGTTCAGTTCTAGTTCAGTTCTAGTTCAGTTCTAGTTCAGTTCTAGTTCAGTTCTAGTTCAGTTCTAGTTCTAGTTCTAGTTCTAGTTCTAGTTCTAGTTCATGTTCTAGTTCTGTTCTAGTTCTGTTCTAGTTCTGTTCTAGTTCTGTTCTAGTTCTGTTCTAGTTCTGTTCTAGTTCTGTTCTAGTTCTGTTCTAGTTCTGTTCTAGTTCTGTTCTAGTTCTGTTCTAGTTCTGTTCTAGTTCTGTTCTAGTTCTAGTTCTGTTCTAGTTCTGTTCTAGTTCTGTTCTAGTTCTGTTCTAGTTCTGTTCTAGTTCTGTTCTAGTTCTGTTCTAGTTCTGTTCTAGTTCTGTTCTAGTTCTGTTCTAGTTCTGTTCTAGTTCTGTTCTAGTTCTGTTCTAGTTCTGTTCTAGTTCTGTTCTAGTTCTGTTCTAGTTCTGTTCTAGTTCTGTTCTAGTTCATGTTCTAGTTCAGTTCTAGTTCTAGTTCTAGTTCTAGTTCTAGTTCAGTTCTAGTTCAGTTCTAGTTCAGTTCTAGTTCAGTTCTAGTTCAGTTCTAGTTCAGTTCTAGTTCAGTTCTAGTTCAGTTCTAGTTCAGTTCTAGTTCAGTTCTAGTTCAGTTCTAGTTCAGTTCTAGTTCAGTTCTAGTTCAGTTCTAGTTCAGTTCTAGTTCAGTTCTAGTTCAGTTCTAGTTCAGTTCTAGTTCAGTTCTAGTTCAGTTCTAGTTCAGTTCTAGTTCAGTTCTAGTTCAGTTCTAGTTCAGTTCTAGTTCAGTTCTAGTTCAGTTCTAGTTCAGTTCTAGTTCAGTTCTAGTTCAGTTCTAGTTCAGTCTAGTTCAGTTCTAGTTCAGTTCTAGTTCAGTTCTAGTTCAGTTCTAGTTCAGTTCTAGTTCAGTTCTAGTTCAGTTCTAGTTCAGTTCTAGTTCAGTTCTAGTTCAGTTCTAGTTCAGTTCTAGTTCAGTTCTAGTTCAGTTCTAGTTCAGTTCTAGTTCAGTTCTAGTTCAGTTCAGTCTAGTTCAGTTCTAGTTCAGTTCTAGTTCAGTTCTAGTTCATGTTCTAGTTCAGTTCTAGTTCAGTTCTAGTTCTGTTCTAGTTCAGTTCTAGTTCAGTTCTAGTTCTGTTCTAGTTCTGTTCTAGTTCTGTTCTAGTTCTGTTCTAGTTCTGTTCTAGTTCATGTTCTAGTTCAGTTCTAGTTCAGTTCTAGTTCAGTTCTAGTTCAGTTCTAGTTCAGTTCTAGTTCAGTTCTAGTTCAGTTCTAGTTCAGTTCTAGTTCAGTTCTAGTTCAGTTCTAGTTCAGTTCTAGTTCAGTTCTAGTTCAGTTCTAGTTCAGTTCTAGTTCAGTTCTAGTTCAATTCTAGTTCAGTTCTAGTTCAGTTCTAGTTCAGTTCTAGTTCAGTTCTAGTTCAGTTCTAGTTCAGTTCTAGTTCATTCTAGTCAGTTCTAGTTCAGTCTAGTTCAGTTCGTGTTCTAGTTCAGTTCTAGTTCAGTTCTAGTTCAGTTCTAGTTCAGTTCTAGTTCAGTTCTAGTCAGTTCTAGTTCAGTTCTAGTTCAGTTCTAGTTCAATTCTAGTTCAGTTCGAGTTCAGTTCTAGTTCAGTTCTAGTTCAGTTCTAGTTCAGTTCTAGTTCAGTTCTTGTTCAGTTCTAGTTCAGTTCTAGTTCAGTTGTAGTTCAGTTCTAGTTCAGTTCTAGTTCAGTTCTAGTTCAGTTCTAGTTCAGTTCTAGTTCAGTTCTAGTTCAGTTCTAGTTCAGTCCTACTTCAGTTCTAGTTCTGTTCTAGTTCTGTTCTAGTTCTGTTCTAGTTCTGTTCTAGTTCTGTTCTGGGTTAGTTCCAGTTCTAACTTAGATATACTCATAAAAATTCATAAAAATTCTTCAAGCAAATCTTCGAGAAAATTTTCCATAATCGTTGAAATTTTTAAATTAAAATCAAGATAAAATAAATTATTTTTATTTCTAAACAAACTGTTTAAAATACCTTTACTATTTAGAAGCGCATATGAGGCTTTGAGAAAAAACCTGACACATACTACGTTCTTGTTGTAAGTGCTACATAGCTGGCTGGCTAGCTAGCTAAAGCTGGGAGTTTTTTTTTTATTATTATTGTATTTTTTCTAATAGAATGCATTTAATTTAAATTAAATGTAAATTTTTATTTGCATACGCAAGTTGAACAACAACGAAAAACAACACAGCAAACCATATGTACAATACTGTGGATGAGATGTGATTGTAATAACAATTTAAATTAATTGTGTGAAATAGTTTTAATGAATAACAATTATAAATAAGACGGGAGATTTAAAGTGCGAGGGTGGTACAAAAATTTTGAAAATTTATTTTACAAGCATATTTTTTTTTTCTAATTTCAGATGTTCGGCATAGGTACGGATAAATTCGATCTGACACAATTTAAATTCCATTTTGTCTCTGCCTTGGGTACCAACTCCCAGTCATGGGGTTTTTCTTATGAGGGAAAAATTCATCATAATGGTGTGCATTTGAAATATGGACAAAAATTCTCTCAAGGCTGTATAGTGGGAGTATTACTCGATCGTATGCGTGGACAATTAGAGTTCTTCCTTAATCGTCGCTCTTTGGGTGTAGCCTATTGCAACATTCCTAATGATCCCCATGTGAAACTATATCCTATGGTTTGTTCCACAGCCGCCAAATCCTGTATACGTCTAATAAATGCTACCTCTCAAGTGGAATGTTTACAATTGAGAGCCTTTAGAGCTTTGGCGAAACAACCTAAAGCCTTGGAAGAATTAAGACAACTGCCGGGATTAAAAACCATTTTAAAGAATTATTGGTTTTTGGCTCCTCCCGTAAGATATTCACGAGAAAGTAAATCTAATGAGTACGATATGTTAGATGAGGCAGTGTTGTCCTCGAAAACGCGTTTAAGCAGGAAACATAAATATAAAGGTTAATATGAAAATAAATTGAAATTTTTATGCAAAATTAACTCCCTAATTTCTATTACAGATGATGACTTTGCCGATATTAATGATCTCTATACAAATGCCCATAAGATAGCTGTACATCATCAGCATGACAGTGAAGATGAATTGGTTTTAAGTGAATATTTTGATGAATATTTTAATTATTTGTTTTAAACAAATCACCAAAACACCTCTCTCGCAATCTCTTTTCCTTAATTTTACTTTTAATTATTAGTTTGTTTTTTTATTAATTCCTTATGATGAATTTGTTGAAAATGTGTTCATTTTTAATTTCCTTGTTTAACTTTGTTTCTTTAACATAAACTGATCAATTATCCTTAGAAATGTCCCACTTTAGGTGTAAAATTTTTATTTTAAAGAAAATGTTATTAAAAGTAATTGTAAATTTAACACTCATTGTTGTAGTTTTAAGAATTTTTAATAAAAAAAAAGAAATTATTTTAATTTATGTTTAAATAGAACATTATTGTTGATTTTTTTACGCAAAATATATTTTTCGTGGAAAAATAATTATTGTAGAAAAGTATTTTCAAAACACAATGTCCTTAATGTAAATTATGATCCGAATTTAAAACCGATTTTTGTAAAAAATCGGATTTTAAGTGAAGAATTGGAATTTTTGTGAGAGGTAAGATTTTTGTAGAAAATAACAGTTGTAATTACAAAATCTAATTTTAATAAAATAGTTCAGTTCTAGTTCAGTTCTAATGCAGTTCTAGTTCAGTTCTTGTTCTGTTCTAGTTCTGTGCTAGTTCTGTTCTAGTTCTGTTCTAGTTCTGTTCTAGTTCTGTTCTACTTCTGTTCTAGTTCTGTTCTAGTTCTGTTCTAGTTCTGTTCTAGTTCTGTTCTAGTTCTGTTCTAGTTCTGTTCTAGTTCTGTTCTAGTTCTGTTCTAGTTCTGTTCTAGTTCTAGTTCAGTTCTAGTTCAGTTCTAGTTCAGTTCTAGTTCAGTTCTAGTTCAGTTCTAGTTCAGTTCTAGTTCAGTTCTAGTTCAGTTCTAGTTCAGTTCTAGTTTAGTTCTAATTCAGTTCTAATTCAGTTCTAGTTCAGTTCAGTTCTAGTTCAGTTCTAGTTCAGTTCTAGTTCAGTTCTAGTTCAGTTCTAGTTCAGTTCTAGTTCAGTTCTAGTTCAGTTCTAGTTCAGTTCTAGTTCTGTTCTAGTTCTGTTCTAGTTCTGTTCTACTTTTGTTCAAGTTCTGTTCTAGTTCTGTTCTAGTTCTAGTTCAGTTCTAGTTCAGTTCTAGTTCAGTTCTAGTTCAGTTCTAGTTCAGTTCTAGTTTAGTTCTAGTTCAGTTCTAGTTCTAGTTCAGTTCTAGTTCAGTTCTAGTTCAGTTCTAGTTCAGTTCTAGTTCAGTTCTAGTTCAGTTCTAGTTCAGTTCTAGTTCAGTTCTAATTCAGTTCTAGTTCAGTTCTAGTTCAGTTCTAGTTCAGTTCTAGTTCAGTTCTAGTTCAGTTCTAGTTCAGTTCTAGTTCAGTTCTAATTCAGTTCTAGTTCAGTTCTAGTTCAGTTCTAGTTCAGTTCTAATTCAGTTCTAGTTCAGTTCTAGTTCAGTTCTAGTTCAGTTCTAGTTCAGTTCTAGTTCAGTTCTAATTCAGTTCTAGTTCAGTTCTAGTTCAGTTCTAGTTCAGTTCTAGTTCAGTCTAGTTCAGTTCTAATTCAGTTCTAGTTCTAGTTCAGTTCTAGTTCAGTTCTAGTTCAGTTCTAGTTCAGTTCTAATTCAGTTCTAGTTCAGTTCTAATTCAGTTCTAGTTCAGTTCTAGTTCAGTTCTAGTTCAGTTCTAGTTCAGTTCTAGTTCAGTTCTAATTCAGTTCTAGTTCAGTTCTAGTTCAGTTCTAGTTCAATTCTAATTCAGTTCTAGTTCAGTTCAGTTCTAGTTCAGTTCTAGTTCAGTTCTAGTTCAGTTCTAGTTCAGTTCTTTCAGTTCTAGTTCAGTTCTAGTTCAGTTCTAGTTCAGTTCTATTCAGTTCTAGTTCAGTTTCTAGTTCAGTTCTAGTTCAGTTCTAGTTCAGTTCTAGTTCAGTTCTAGTTCAGTTCTAGTTCTGTTCTAGTTATTCTAGTTCTGTTCTAGCTTTTCTAGTTATATTCTAGTACTGTTCTAGTTCCGTTCTAGTTCTGTTTAGTTATATTCTAGTTCTGTTCTAGCTCTGCTCTAGCTCTGTTCTGTTTCTGTTCTAGTTCAATTTAGTTCAGTTCTAGTTCAGTTCTATGTCGTTCTAGTTCAGTTTTAGTTCAGTTCTAGTTCAGTTCTAGTTCAGTTCTAGTTCAGTTCTAGTTCAGTTCTAGTTCAGTTCTAGTTCAGTTCTAGTTCAGTTCTAGTTCAGTTCTAGTTCAGTTCTAGTTCAGTTCTAGTTCAGTTCTAGTTTAGTTCTAGTTCAGTTCTAGTTCAGTTCTAGTTCAGTTCTAGTTCAGTTTTAGTTCAGTTCTAGTTCTAGTTTCAGTTCAGTTCAGTTCTAGTTCAGTTCTAGTTCAGTTCTAGTTCAGTTCTAGTTCAGTTTAGTTCTAGTTCTAGTTCAGTTCTAGTTCAGTTCTAGTTCAGTTCTAGTTCAGTTAGTTCTAGTTCGAGTTCTAGTTCAGTTTCTAGTTCAGTTCTAGTTCAGTTCTAGTTGAGTTCTAGTTCAGTTCTAGTTCTAGTTTAGTTCAGTTCTAGTTCAGTTCTAGTTCTGTTCTAGTTCTGTTCTAGTTCTGTTCTAGTTCTGTTCTAGTTCTGTTCTAAGTTCTGTTCTAGTTCTGTTCTATCGGTTCTAGTTCAGTTCTAGTTCTGTTCTAGTTCTGTTCTAGTTTGTTCTAGTTCTGTTCTAGTTCTGTTCTAGTTCTGTTTCTAGTTTTGTTCTAGTTCTGGTTCTAGTTCTGTTCTAGTTTGTTCTAGTTCTCTTCTAGTTCTGTTCTAGTTCTGTTCTACTTCTGTTCTAGTTCTGTTCTAGTTCTCTTCTAGTTCTGTTCTACTTCTGTTCTAGTTCTGTTCTAGTTCCGTTCTAGTTCTATCTAGTTCTGTTCTAGTTCTGTTCTAGTTCTAGTTCTACTTCTGTTCTAGTTCTATTCTAGTTCTGTTCTAGTTTGTTCTAGTTCTGTTCTAAGTTCTGTTCTAGTTCTGTTCTAGTTCTATTCTAGTTCTTGTTCTAGTTCTGTTCTAGTTCTGTTCTAGTTATGTTCTAGTCCTGTTTTATTTCTGCTCTAGTTGCGTATTTGTTTTATAATTCAGATTTCATAAAATTTAAAATCCTTGGCAAAATATTACTTGGGTTAAAACTACTTTCTCTTACCCTAAACTTAAACCTCAAAAGAAAGATAGCAACTAAATGAGAATGTTGTAGTACAATAAGAGAAAAAGCAACAATTTGGCTTATAAACTAAATCGAGACGAATAATATTTAACAAAGTACAAAGTACATTTGGTAGATAAGCGAAGAGGAGAGCAAAGTACAGGCACAAACCTTTAAAATAACACAAGGATTTCAAACAAATACCCACACTACGTCACAGCAAACTAAGAGAAAACAAAGAGTATTTGACAATAAAGCAAAATAGAATAAGTAAGAGAGTGACTGAACAAATTGGGGAAGATTTTGTTGGAAAAGTTTGAGTTTAAAGTTAAGGCCTCTTTCTAAACTCAACTAGAAAACTAGGAAGTAAAGGAAGTTTAGTAATATAAAGAAGTGAAACTAACGCGGAGTGAGAGGGAGAGTTGAAAACTCAAACAAACATAAAAGAGAGAGTAGAAAATAAATAACGGAAAATAGTAATACCAGGAAAGAGTTATGAAGGATGTTGAACTTTGTAGGACTTAAAGGAGTAGGAGGAAAAATTTCTAGAGGGATGGTGTTGGTTATAAGTTTGGTTGGCTGTGCAGAAAGTAAGGTGCATTGGCCTGCATTCTAATCAATGCAAAGTGCAGTGGAATTTACGTTTAACATTGAGAAGGTGTTTGTGGAGTTGGAGATTTGCATGGAATTGAGGTGTAGACAGGAGGCTGTTAAACACATCTTGTGTGATAGTAGAGCAAACGAGAAGTTTGTTGGGATGGCATATGTGTTAGAGAGAGTGCTGAGGCTAAGGCCAGTAACATTGAATGAAGGCTTGCAAGTGCAAGGACATAAATATATGCACTTTGCAACTCAACTACCACCTTTTAGCCACTAACCAACAGCAATGAATGCAACACAAAACACCTCTTTACTCATAACATCAGCATCAGGCAGCAGCAGCTCTGTTGGCGTCTACATCATCATCATCGCCATCGTCGTTATTATTCGCATTTTATTTTGTCGTGGTTATTGTGCCAAAAGGAGTCGTCAGTCAGTCAGCTAGACACCTTATAGAGTCAGAAGAGATTTTTCAAACTGTTTATTGTAGATTGTCGATGGAGGAGTCAAATGTAACGAGACGGACAAAGTACATTGTATTTTGTTTTTATTGCTTTTGCATGCGGTTGAGTCAATGGCGTTTTGGTGGTTGCTGCTAGAGGTACACGAACAATCATCATTCTCTATAAATTGAACGTGGGAAACTTGTGCCTGTTGTTTGATACTACCAAATGTGGCTGCCTTAAGTGGGAGTTTGTGTAGAAGTGTGTTGCTTTTTACACTTACTACAAACGACGACGATGTTGATGGCATAGGTTGTGGCGATGGCTATGGTGTTGGTACTGTTGATGCTGTTGCTGCTATTGTTGGCGGAGGAGATGTTGACGGTGTTGACGATGATGATGTTTGTTGCCTTTAGCTTTAGTGACTTTGCCTTTTGCTTTAACAGCCTTATTATTGTTGTTCTCTGTGTGTGTGTGGCAATCAGTGTATGTGTTTGTGGCACAATAACATTGACATCGAACTAGGTCGAGGACGTATTTATTTTTTAGCCACCGTTGCGATGTTGCTGGTTTTTAACGTCGTCGCACATGCATATACTTTGCACATTCTCACCACATATAGACTGCCTGCCACACTTTTCTATAGCCAGCCCATCTTGTTGCATCGTCATCCATACACTTTAGGTAACATTCCTTTCATTAATGTTTTATTTATGTTATTGCTGCTGTTGCTTCTCTTGTTATTGTTGTTCTTGCTGTGTTGGATGATAAGTGGTGGTTGCTGTGTTGTTGTTACTGCTGCAGCCACATTAATGAAGGAAGTATTTAGCTGTTAGTTAATGAAATGTTTTGTGTTGCACGTAACATGTTAATGCAGCATTTACAAGTTTATATAATTAATTACTGACTGACTTTAAGGTCACTAACTAATTTGACACGTATTTGTGTGTTGTTATTAGAGAAATTTTTAAATCGCAAATAATTTAAAGTGGTTTAGAATTGTTTAAAGTGAAACGACTTTTCATTGTTGAAAGGAATGAGATTGAAAAGATAATAGACTGTTAAATGTTAATATGTATGGTACGAACTAACTAACTAACTAACTAACGAACTAACTAACTAACTAACTAACTAACTAACTAACTAACTAACTAACTAACTAACTAACTAACTAACTAACCTAACTAACTACTAACTAACTAACTAACTAACTAACTAACTAACTAACTAACTAACTACTAACTAACTAACTAACTAACTAACTAACTAACTAACTAACTAACTACTAACTAACTAACTAACTAACTAACTAACTAACTAACTAACTAACTACTAACTAACTAAACTAACTAACTAACTACTAACTAACTAACTAACTACTAACTAACTAACTAACTAACTAACTAACTAACTAACTAACTAACTAACTAACTAACTAACTAACTAACTAACTAACTAACTAACTAACTACTAACTAACTAACTAACTAACTAACTAACTAACTAACTAACTAACTAACTAACTAACTAACTAACTACTAACTAACTAACTAACTACTAACTAACTAACTAACTAACTAACTAACTAACTAACTACTAACTAACTAACTAACTAACTAACTAACTAACTACTAACTAACTAACTAACTAACTAACTAACTAACTAACTAACTAACTAACTAACTAACTAACTAACTAACTAACTAACTAACTAACTAACTAACTAACTAACTAACTAACTAACTAACTAACTAACTAACTAACTAACTAACTAACTAACTAACTACTAACTAACTAACTAACTAACTAACTAACTAACTAACTAACTAACTAACTAACTAACTAACTAACTAACTAACTAACTACTAACTAACTAACTAACTAACTAACTAACTAACTAACTAACTAACTACTAACTAACTAACTAACTACTAACTAACTACTAACTAACTAACTAACTACTAACTAACTAACTAACTAACTAACTACTAACTAACTAACTAACTAACTAACTAACTAACTAACTAACTAACTACTAACTACTAACTAACTACTAACTAACTAACTAACTAACTAACTACTAACTAACTAACTAACTAACTAACTAACTAACTAACTAACTAACTAACTAACTAACTACTAACTAACTAACTAACTAACTAACTAACTAACTAACTAACTACTAACTAACTAACTAACTAACTAACTACTAACTAACTAACACTAACTAACTACACTAACTAACTAACTAACTACTAACTAACTAACTAACTAACTAACTAACTAACTACTAACTAACTACTACTAACTAACTAACTAACTAACTAACTAACTACTAACTAACTAACTACTAACTAACTAACTACTAACTAACTAACTAACTAACTAACTAACTAACTAACTAACTACTAACTAACTAACTAACTAACTAACTAACTAACTAACTAACGAACTAACTAACTAACTAACTAACTAACTAACTAACTAACTACTAACTAACTACTAACTAACTACTAACTAACTAACTAACTACTAACTAACTAACTAACTAACTAACTACTAACTAACTAACTAACTAACTAACTAAACTAACTAACTAACTAACTAACTAACTAACTAAACTAACTAACTAACTAACCTAACTAACTAACTAACAACTAACTAACTAACTAACTAAACTAACTAACTACTAACTAACTAACTACTAACTAACTAACTAACTAACTAACTAACTAACTAACTAACTAACTAACTACTAACTAACTAACTAACTATCTAACTAACTAACTAACTAACGAACTAACTACTAACGAACTAACGAACTAACTAACGAAACTAACTAACTAACTAACTAACTAACTAACTAACTAACTACTAACTAATAACTAACTAACTAACTACTACTAACTAACTAACTAACTAACTAACTAACTACTAACTAACTAACTAACTAACTAACTAACGAACTAACTAACTAACTAACTAACTAACTAACTACTACTAACTAACTAACTAACTACTAACTAACTAACTAACTACTAACTAACTAACTAACTAACTAACTAACTAACTAAACTAACTAACTACTACTAACTAAAAACTTACTAACAACTAACTTACTAATACGGCTTGTTTCTACTTATGAACCTAAGGCTAAGCGCTATTAGCAGAAAGGACTTAACTTTGTAGAGTTATCTCTCACCTTATCTTAAGAAGTCTTCAGGACCTGAATATAAATAATAACGAAGATAGTGTGGTACTACCACCCCCTTGATCTATGAAGGGAAAACCGTAGTCTTTCAGTATTGGTGGAATTCAGATTTGGTTACAATTCCCACAAATAATCAGACCTAAAGAACTCCCCCTTGAAGCCAATCGTCTCTAGGTAGGTGTCTTTTCAAAGTAGTTTGTATAGAAGAGTATATCCTTAGGACAGTTTTCTATAGAAAGGTGTTTTCTTAAGGCAGTTTTCTACAGAAAAGTGTCTCTCAATGAAGCTTCCAATACAAAAGTGTCTCCTCAAAACAATTTTTCTTAGAAAAGTGTCTCTAAAAGGCAGTATTCTATAGGAAAATGTCTCCTCAAACGCAGGTTTCCTATAGAAAAGTGTCTCCTTAAGGCATTTCCCTATAGAAAGGTGTCTCCCAAAGGCAGTTTTGTTAAAAAGTGTCTACTCGATGTAGTTTTGTATAGAAGAGTGCATCCTTAGGACAGTTTTCTATAGAAAATTGTCTCCCAAAGGCAGTTTTGTTAAAAAAGTGTCTACTCGATGTAGTTTTGTATATAAGAGTGCATCCTTAGGACAATTTTCTATAGAAAATTGTTTCTTTAAGGCAGTTTTCTACAGAGAAGTGACTCCTCAACGCAGTTTCCTATAGAAAAGTGTCTATCAATGTAGCTTGCAATAGAAAAATGTCTCCTAAAGGCAGTTTTAATAGAAAAGTGTATCCCTAAGGCAGGTTTTTGTAGAAAAGTGTCTCCTCAAATCAGTTTTCTATAGAAAAATATTATCTTTTTCATAGAAAGAAACTTTTTGAGATTATTTAACTGCAACCAATTATAAGGACCTGAACAATGCAATGCATTGACAGCAACAATTTATTAGATTCGTACAACTATTAAAGCTTTAAATAAAATCGCACTTGACTTTTGTTTTCTAATTGTTGAAAATAGTAACACATGTTTTGTCTAGACTGTACACAAAACTGATTTTGTATGTATTTTAGATATATTATTTTATTTTATGCATTTTTTATATATATTTGTTGTTGTTTTTTTATACATAAATACAGATGCACTTTTAAGTTTTAGATGGATGTTTTTTATGTGTGTGCATTAATATGCAATCACACACATACACACACACTCATACATACAAATTGTATGTATAAAAAGTGTATTTATATTATATATTATTTTTTGTTTGTGATCATCAATTTCAAATCAAATATAAATAATGTACATACACACACTCTAACAAAAACTTGCAAATGATTAAATGTACATATGTACGTATATTTGTATATACATATAGAAAAAATAATTTTTTATAAATAATATAAATTGTATAAATAAAAAATCTACTAAATATACATAGAAATGCAAACAAACGCATAAATATGTATATAAGTTTTATTTATATAAAAACAGACATTACTACATAGATATAGAAATTTATAAATATACAAACAATTACATACATTTATATACATATAAGTTTTATGTATGTATTTTTCTATATACATATTTGCATCTGTATGTATTTAGTTTTATATACATTTATATATTTATTTAATTTCGTTTTTTTTTTTTTGTACAAAAAATTACCCATGTTGTCCGTAAGTATTTTAAATAAATTTTATTTTACACTTTCAAAAGCCTATTTTCATTGTGTATGTATAGTTGCATCCACAAGCACACATGTGTGTATATTTGCATACAACATACGCACACACTAGTGCAATAACAACAACAATATGGCAATAAGAGTCAATTTTAGTGTTGCAAAGCATCTATCTATTTGCATTATAAAAAGGCTTGAGATACATAAACACACGTTTACAGGAAAAACTTTAATACTCCAACACACTTTTCATGCGGTTGAACAGATAATAAATATCTAAAAAAGGGGCCTCTCCTTAATACACTGTCCTAGATCCATTCTAGTTCTGTTCTAGTTCTGCTCTAGTTCTGTTCTAGTTCTGCTCTAGTTTCTGTTCTAGTTCTGTTCTAGTTCTGTTCTAGTTCTGTTCTAGTTTCTGTTCTAGTTCTGTTCTAGTTCTGTTCTAGTTCTGTTCTAGTTCTGTTCTAGTTCTAGTTCTGTTCTAGTTCTGTTCTAGTTCTGTTCTAGTTCTGTTCTAGTTCTGTTCTAGTTCTGTTCTAGTTCTGTTCTAGTTCTGTTCTAGTTCTGTTTCTAGTTCTGTTCTAGTTCTGTTCTAGTTCTGTTCTAGTTCTGTTCTAGTTCTGTTCTAGTTCTGTTCTAGTTCTGTTCTAGTTCTGTTCTAGTTCTGTTTCTAGTTCTGTTCTAGTTCTGTTCTAGTTCTGTTCTAGTTCTGTTCTAGTTCTGTTCTAGTTCTGTTCTAGTTCTGTTCTAGTTCTGTTCTAGTTCTGTTTCTAGTTCTGTTCTAGTTCTGTTCTAGTTCTGTTCTAGTTCTGTTCTAGTTCTGTTCTAGTTCTGTTCTAGTTCTGTTCTAGTTCTGTTCTAGTTCTGTTCTAGTTCTGTTCTAGTTCTGTTCTAGTTCTGTTCTAGTTCTGTTCTAGTTCTGTTCTAGTTCTGTTCTAGTTCTGTTCTAGTTCTGTTCTAGTTTCTGTTTCTAGTTCTGTTCTAGTTCTGTTCTAGTTCTGTGCTAGTTCGTGTCTAGTTCTGTTCTAGTTCTGTTCTAGTTCTGTTCTAGTTCTGTTCTAGTTCTGTTCTAGTTCTGTGCTAGTTTCTAGTTTGTTCTAGTTCTGTTCTAGTTCTGTTCTAGTTCTGGTTCTAGTTCTGTTCTAGTTCTGTTCTAGTTCTGTTCTAGTTCTGTTCTAGTTCTGTTCTAGTTCTGTTCTAGTTCTGTTCTAGTTCTGTTCTAGTTCTGTTCTAGTTCTGTTCTAGTTCTGTTCTAGTTCTGTTCTAGTTCCTGTTCTAGTTCTGTTCTAGTTCTGTTCTAGTTCTGTTCTAGTTCTGTTCTGTCTAGTTCTAGTTCTAGTTCTGTTCTAGTTCTGTTCTAGTTCTGTTCTAGTTCTGTTCTAGTTCTGTTCTAGTTTCTGTTCTAGTTCTAGTTTCTGTTCTAGTTCTGTTCTAGTTCTGTTCTAGTTCTGTTCTAGTTCTGTTCTAGTTCTGTTCTAGTTCTGTTCTAGTTCTGTTCTAGTTCTGTTCTAGTTCTGTTCTAGTTCTGTTCTAGTTCTAGTTCTGTTCTAGTTCTGTTCTAGTTCTGTTCTAGTTCTGTTCTGTTCTAGTTCTGTTCTAGTTCTGTTCTAGTTCTGTTCTAGTTCTGTCTAGTCTGTTCTGTTCTAGTTCTGTTCTAGTTCTGTTCTAGTTCTGTTCTAGTTCTGTTCTAGTTCTGTTCTAGTTCTGTTCTAGTTCTGTTCTAGTTCTGTTCTAGTTCTGTTCTAGTTCTGTTCTAGTTCTGTTTTTCTGTTCTAGTTCTGTTCTAGTTCTGTTCTAGTTCTAGTTCTGTTCTAGTTCTGTTCTAGTTCTAGTTCTGTTCTAGTTCTGTTCTAGTTCTGTTCTAGTTCTGTTCTAGTTCTGTTCTAGTTCTGTTCTAGTTCTGTTCTAGTTCTGTTCTAGTTCGTTCTAGTTCTAGTTCTGTTCTAGTTTGTTCTAGTTCTGTTCTAGTTCTGTTCTAGTTCTGTTCTAGTTCGTTCTAGTTCTGTTCTAGTTCTGTTCTAGTTCTGTTCTAGTTCTGTTCTAGTTCTGTTCTAGTTCTGTTCTAGTTCTGTTCTAGTTCTGTCTAGTTCTGTTCTAGTTCTGTTCTAGTTCTGTTCTAGTTCTGTTCTAGTTCTGTTCTAGTTCTGTTCTAGTTCTGTTCTAGTTCTGTTCTAGTTCTATTACACTTCTGTTCTAATGCTGTTAATAGTTTTCTTCTAGTCTCTAGGCCCTTATAAATCTTTAGCCAAATCTTGCTCGACGCCTCTTTTTTGTATATGTAAGTATATAACTAAATACATATAAATAATTTTATATAAAATCCAGACAAAAAATTGCATATTTTTCTCTATGCATTCGGCAGCACATACGATTGCACATATGCATTAAAAGCCTATGCAAAAAATTGCATAAAATTTTTGTATTTGTTGTTGTTCACCCTAGTCCAAAAATATTCAAACTTGTACATTCAGATTGAACTAAACGTACATATGTATGTGTGTACATTTGTGTGTTCTTTTGTTTGTATGTATTTTCTATAAAATAAAATTGCATTTTGTTATGCAGACTTTTAGGCTGGTCATCATCATCATTGGGACAGACGGATGTACGGACAGACAAGCACACACATTTGAATATAAAACGTATCAAAACTTTTTGAACATTCGATGAGGTTTTTAGTATTTTGCATACAAAAACTACAACAACAACTACAAATACAACAAGTTTTTTATAAAAATGTTTATTGTATGGATGCAGTTTTAAATGCATTTAAACTACAACAACCACTTTTGCTAAACATACATACACACCAACACGCATTCTCTCATACAACATGCATGTGCATGACTTTAAGTGCAATCAACTCAACAACAACAAGAACAACAAAAACTACAACAACTACAATATTAAGCTGTTTTTTAGTTGCCAGGGCATTGTCGAGTTTTAAGCATATGGAACGGGCAGCTAAGTCTGTCCAAATGCCTGTAAAATGTATAGAGTACTTCAAAATTTTATACTAAATTCCCATATTTACTTTAATTGTAGAGAGCCAGTGTGTGTAGGTGCACAGTGTGTTGTAAACAATTAATTTCGTACCGTAGAGTGGGGGGAAACTATTTTTTTGAATTTTGTTTTTGTAGTTGCAGTTGTTGTTTTTTCACTTTTTGGATTTTGAATTTTATGCTTTAGCACTTGACAACCAAACTCAGACATATAAAATAAAATAAATTTTTTGTAAAAAAAACATTAAATATATATAATAAAAACGCACACTTACACACTTGAATACATATAAAAAATGTACATATACATATGTATAAATATACATCAAATAGATTAAATGTTATAGAAATTTAATTAAGATTCAAAGTTTTTACTACAAAATTAAATTATATAAGTATTAGTTAAAATTTATTCAAGTAGAAATTTAAATTTTAATGCATCTCAAATTTATCCTTTATGCGAAAGATATTTTTCAACTGCATATTCTAATTAAAAACTTTTCAATAAGATCTGCCTAACAAGAGTACTTTTGTGTAGAGAATTGTTCTTTCTACACTCCTTTCTTCAGAAAATTGCCATACACGGTGTCTTTATGAAAAATGCTTATAGTTTCTAGTTCAGTTCTAGTTCAGTTCTAGTTCAGTTCTAGTTCAGTTCTAGTTCAGTTCTAGTCCAGTTCTAGTTCAGTTCTAGTTCAGTTCTAGTTCAGTTCTAGTTCAGTTCTAGTTCAGTTCTAGTTCAGTTCTAGTTCAGTTCTAGTTCAGTTCTAGTTCAGTTCTAGTTCAGTTCTAGTTCAGTTCTAGTTCAGTTCTAGTTCAGTTCTAGTTCAGTTCTAGTTCAGTTCTAGTTCAGTTCTAGTTCAGTTCTAGTTCAGTTCTAGTTCAGTTCTAGTTCAGTTCTAGTTCAGTTCTAGTTCAGTTCTAGTTCAGTTCTAGTTCAGTTCTAGTTCAGTTCTAGTTCAGTTCTAGTTCAGTCAGTTCTAGTTCAGTTCTAGTTCAGTTCTAGTTCAGTTCTAGTTCAGTTCTAGTTCAGTTCTAGTTCGTTCAGTTCAGTTCTAGTTCAGTTCTAGTTCAGTTCAGTTCAGTTCTAGTTCAGTTCTAGTTCAGTTCTAGTTCAGTTCTAGTTCAGTTCTAGTTCAGTTCTAGTTCAGTTCTAGTTCAGTTCTAGTTCAGTTCTAGTTCAGTTCTAGTTCAGTTCTAGTTCAGTTCTAGTTCAGTTCTAGTTCAGTTCTAGTTCAGTTCTAGTTCAGTTCTAGTTCAGTTCTAGTTCAGTTCTAGTTCAGTTTCTAGTTCAGTTCTAGTTCAGTTCTAGTTCAGTTCTAGTTCAGTTCTAGTTCAGTTCTAGTTCAGTTCTAGTTCAGTTCTAGTTCAGTTCGTTTCAGTTTCTAGTTCAGTTCTAGTTCAGTTCTAGTTCAGTTCTAGTTCAGTTCTAGTTCAGTTCTAGTTCAGTTCTAGTTCAGTTCTAGTTCAGTTCTAGTTCAGTTCTAGTTCAGTTCTAGTTCAGTTCTAGTTCAGTTCTAGTTCAGTTCTAGTTCAGTTCTAGTTCAGTTCTAGTTCAGTTCTAGTTCAGTTCTAGTTCAGTTCAGTTCAGTTTAGTTCAGTTCTAGTTCAGTTCTAGTTCAGTTCTAGTTCAGTTCTAGTTCAGTTCTAGTTCAGTTCTAGTTCAGTTCTAGTTCAGTTCTAGTTCAGTTCTAGTTCAGTTCTAGTTCAGTTCTAGTTCAGTTCTAGTTCAGTTCTAGTTCAGTTCTAGTTCAGTTCTAGTTCAGTTCTAGTTCAGTTCTAGTTCAGTTCTAGTTCAGTTCTAGTTCAGTTCTTTCAGTTCTAGTTCAGTTCTAGTTCAGTTCTAGTTCAGTTCTAGTTCAGTTCTAGTTCAGTTCTAGTTCAGTTCTAGTTCAGTTCTAGTTCAGTTCTAGTTCAGTTCTAGTTCAGTTCTAGTTCAGTTCTAGTTAAGTTCTAGTTAAGTTCTAGTTAAGTTCTAGTTAAGTTCTAGTCAGTTCTAGTTCAGTTCTAGTTTAGTTTAGTTCATTTAATTCTTGTTTTCCTTGTTAGTCTTAGTTCAGTTCTAGAAAAATTTCAATAGGAAGACAGCATGCGTATACTTAATATTGAACAATTTAATGCTACTCATACGTTATGTGATATTTATCTTAGTCAAGAAGTACTCGATGGCGTATGAGTGATAATTTGATTAGAAATATTAACCATACGTCTTCTGCAGTAAGTTATTTTCAAAAATGTTAAATATGCATACATAAATACATACTTTAAAAAATTCAACCAATTTTAACAATGTAAAAAAAAAACTTAACAAAAAATACGTAAAATTAAAACGGAAACACACCTTAAACGCACCTCTCTCCAGCATGCATAGAGTTTCAATACTAAAATGAATTTTTATTAGAAACAGCATATAAATATGCATAAAAACGGCTACTTTTATTTGAAAAACATCAAAAAAAATCCTCTACAGATTTTTTTACGCGAAAAAATACACCCTACAAGTCGTGATGAGAAAATTGCATTTGCAAAAAAACAAAGTTCAACAAAAACAGGACAAAACAACAGATACGACAGAGATTTGCATATACATTTTGCCGGCAAAGACCAGGATGTATTGCTGATACATAAACTAATACATACTACCAACTACTGCTGTTGCCATAAAATGCAATATGCCACCAAAAGTTGCATCCATATAAATATGCAACTATGTACATACAGAATGGAACACACATTTATACATGCAAATATTGAATACCGGCTTTGTTTTGTTTTTAGTTTTACAGACAAACGGGGCTTCTAGTCGTAAAAGTGGCAGACCAACTTGGCTGTACCCCTGTCGAAATTAGAGGGTGCAATGACTGCTCTATGCACAAGTATTGGTTAGCCATATACATGTGTACTCCTGCTATGTAGAGGTATCTATGTCTATGCATTTCTATGGGTTGGAGTGTATGTGAGTCTTTTTATGTGTTTAGAATTTTAGATTTTTAGCGTATTTTAGAATTTTATGAATGAAATTTTTAGTGACTCTAACATTTACATACATATAACTAACTTTTTTTCGTTGCTAAATTGTGTCCCCTTAACAGGAGAAGAGTTGGAGGCCTAATATCTAAACACCACCATCAGAGTGTCATTTAGTTGTACAACACCATGTGTTCGGTTAGAAATGACGTTTCTGTGGGTTATAGTTTTTTCTATATTGTGATCTCTATACATATAGTCATGAAAAATTTATTAAGCTTTTTGTTTAGAAATTTTGGTTGCATTTCGATTTGTCTCTGTGTCTGTCTAACAAACTGTTTGTCTGTCTTTTAGTCTGTTCTTTTTTTTTTTTTTTTGGAAAATAGTTGACCTTGTCCGTTGGAAAATAAACCAGACAGAAAACAACAAAATTCTTTTAGTTTCAATTTATTTTTTTGGTTGATTTTATAGTTTAGTTGAGTCTTGTTGTGTGTAGTTGAAATAGTTGAAAGTTTTTTTCTTGTTTGCATTTTTTTTCGCAAAACACTTTTACATTGGCAAGGTTGTCTATGTATGGATTTGCTTATAGTGGAGTCATAGTTTTAGAATTTATTGCTTTAAAATAAATGTAGTTTTAGCACAATTTTGTGTGATTTTAGAACATTAGTTTGTAAGTTTGTGGGGGGATATGTTTGACTAGGGAATTTGTGTGTGTCTGACTTTAAAAATAAGAGGAATTTTTAGTGGCTGTATTATCATCATCATCACTATTTTATAAACTAGTGGCATACATTTGAAGTTGACTAAATTCAATATTAGAAAAACTAAAGTTTGTGTTTAGACAATGTTTAAAAGGTGGAATAGAAAGTTAAAATTCAAAAATTTAATTGACACTGAAGGCGTTAATGTGATATAAATTAAATTTTTTACATGAAGAATAGTAGATTTTAACTAGAATTGAACTAGAGCTGAACTAGAGCTGGACTAGAGCTGAACTAGAACTGAAATAGAACTGAACTAGAACTGAACAAGGACTGAAATAAAAACTGAACTAGAACTGAACTAGAACTGAACTAGAACTGAACTAGAACTAGAACTGAACTAGAACTGAACTATAACTGAACTAGAACTGAACTAGAACTGAACTAGAACTGAACTAGAACTGAACTAGAACTGAACTAGAACTGAACTAGAACTGAACTAGAACTGAACTAGAACTGAACTAGAACTGAACTAGAACTGAACCAGAGCTGAACTAGAACTGAACTAGAACTGAGCTAGAACTAAACTAGAACTGAACTAGACTGAACTAGAACTGAACTAGAACTGAACTAGAACTGAACTAGAACTGAACTAGAAACTGAACTAGAACTGAACTAGAACTGAACTAGAACTGAACTAGAACTGAACTAGAACTGAACTAGAACTGAACTAGAACTGAACTAGAACTGAACTAGAACTAAACTAGAACTGAACTAGAACTGAACTAGAACTGAACTAGAACTGAACTAGAACTGAACTAGAACTGAACTAGAACTGAACTAGAACTGAACTAGAACTGAACTAGAACTGAACTAGAACTGAACTAGAACTTAACTAGAACTGAACTAGAACTGAACTAGAACTGAACTAGAACTGAACTAGAACTGAACTAGAACTAAACTAGAACTGAACTAGAACTGAACTAGAACTGAACTAGAACTGACTAGAACTGAACTAGAACTGAACTAGAACTGAACTAGAACTGAACTAGAAACTGAACTAGAACTGAACTAGAACTGAACTAGAACTGAACTAGAACTGAACTAGAACTGAACTAGAACTGAACTAGAACTGAACTAGAACTGAACTAGAACTGAACTAGAACTGAACTAGAACTGAACTAAAGAACTAGAACTGAACTAGAACTGAACTAGAACTGAACTAGAACTGAACTAGAACTGAACTAGAACTGAACTAGAACTGAACTAGAACTGAACTAGAACTGAACTAGAACTGAACTAGAACTGAACTAGAACTGAACTAGAACTGAACTAGAACTGAACTAGAACTGAACTAGAACTGAACTAGAACTGAACTAGAACTGAACTAGAACTGAACTAGAACTGAACTAGAACTGAACTAGAACTGAACTAGAACTGAACTAGAACTGAACTAGCACTAACTAGAACTGAACTAGAACTGAACTAGAACTGAACTAGAACTGAACTAGAACTGAACTAGAACTACTAGAACTGAACTAGAACTGAACTAGAACTGAACTAGAACTGGAACTAGAACTGAACTATATCTGAACTAGAACTGAACTAGAACTGAGCTAGAACTGAACTAGAACTGAGCTAGAACTGAACTAGAACTGAACTAGAACTGAACTAGATTTGAACGAGAACTGAACTAGAACTGAACTAGAACTGAACTAGAACTGAACTAGAACTGAACTAGTACTGAACTAGAACTGAACTAGAACTGAACTAGAACTGAACTAGAACTGAACAGGGACTAAATTTAATTCGATAAAAAGCGAATCCTCACATATAAAGTTGTTGAAATTTTTTCATATTTTAAAAATTATAGATAAATTATCATATTATCATCTTATTTCCCCTCCTCTCAATATTCACCACAACTTTTTTAATACCCTCCTTAAAATACATAAAAAGAAAATCCTCAATAATCTTCAACTTGAGGTAGGTAAGTGCTTGCTTGCCTGCTCTTAACCCTCAAACTTGAACATCTAAAGTGCATACACACAAAAGTTAAACAAGGCCTTAAGAAAAATCAGCATTATAAAAATCATAAAGTTTTATAGACCTACACCGACAAGCATTTTAAACTAAAACAAACAAACATACAAAATACATAGAAATGCATAGAGCAAAGTCCTTTATTATCTACTCATTTTTATGATTTTGATGAAGTTTTGTTGTTGCATTTAGTGTGCTGTGTCAATGTATAAAGTTGTTGTAAAATATTGGGTGTTTTTTTGTTCGCAGTCAGTAGAGGAAAAACGTATTTGAATTCATTTACAATTTACAGGTTTTTTGTTGGTGCATGCGCCACAAATTAATACCATGGCATGCATGATGGTCTGGTATTAATGTTTTTCAATAATACAAAAAACTGCATATATTCACACATACATACAAACTCCCATAAAGCGAACAACAATAGATATTTATAAGTAAAATACACAACTACACTTCTACTATTTCCGTTTCCATATAAATACGTTTGTAGGCAAATAAAAATCATAGAGATTTTTAAATTTTTAATACAAACACACATACATAAATTCACATATGTATATAGTATGTATTTAGGCATGTGAGGTTGTACATTTAGTATAGATTTTGTAATAGTTTGTTTGTATGTTGCCTGAACACACAATTTTTGAGCATAAAATGTAAATGAAAATAATTTTTTACATGTATGAACTCAAAAATACAAAATAATAGCAACAACAAGCAGCAAAAACTTTAAACAACATTTAACATTTGCTCTCTTTTTAGTTGATTTGTTTTGTTTTAAAAATCTAGACTAAGAGACAGTGGTTCATAACAATCTAGAACAGAACTAGAACAGAACTAGAACAGAACTGAACAGAACTAGAACAGACTTGAACAGAACTAGAACAGAACAGAACTAGAACGAACTAGAACAGAACTAGAACAGAACTAGAACAGAACTAGAACAGAACTAGAACAGAACTAGAACAGAACTAGAACAGAACTAGAACAGAACTAAACAGAACTAGAACAGAACTAAACAGAACTAGAACAGAACTAGAACAGAACTAGAACAGAACTAGAACAGAACTAGAACAGAACTAGAACAGAACTAGAACAGAACTAGAACAGAACTAGAACAGAACTAGAACAGAACTAGAACAGAACTAGAACAGAACTAGAACAGAACTAGAACAGAACTAGAACAGAACTAGAACAGAACTAGAACAGAACTAGAACAGAACTAGAACAGAACTAGAAACAGAACTAGAACAGAACTAGAACAGAACTAGAACAGAACTAGAAACAGAACTAGAACAGAACTAGAACAGAACTAGAACAGAACTAGAACAGAACTAGAACAGAACTAGAACAGAACTAGAACAGAACTAGAACAGAACTAGAACAGAACTAGAACAGAACTAGAACAGAACTAGAACAGAACTAGAACAGAAACTAGAACAGAACTAGAACAGAACTAGAACAGAACTAGAACAGACTAGAACAGAACTAGAACAGACTAGAACAGACTAGAACAGAACTAGAACGAACTAGAACAGAACTAGAACGAACTAGAACAGAACTAGAACAGAACTAGAACAGAACTAGAACAGAACTAGAACAGAACTAGAACAGAACTAGAACAGAACTAGAACAGACTAGAACAGAACTAGAACGAAACTAGAACAGGAACTAGAACAGAACTAGAACAGAACTAGAACAAGAACTAGAACAGAACTAGAACAGAACTAGAACAGAACTAGAACAGAACTAGAACAGAACTAGAACAGAACTAGAACAGAACTAGAACCAGAACACTAGAACAGAACTAGAACAAACTAGACAGAACTAGAACGAAACTAGAACAGAACTAGAACAGAACTAGAAACAGAACTAGAACAGAACTAGAACAGAACTAGAACAGAACTAGAACCGAACTAGAACAAGAACTAGAACAGAACTAGAACAGAACTAGAAAGAACTAGAACAGAACTAGAACAGAACTAGAACAGAACTAGAACAGAACTAGAACAGAACTAGAACAGAACTAGAACAGAACTAGAACAGAACTAGAACAGAACTAGAACAGAACTAGAACAGAACTAGAACAGAACTAGAACAGAACTAGAACAGAACTAGAACAGAACTAGAACAGAACTAGAACAGAACTAGAACAGAACTAGAACAGAACTAGAACAGAACTAGAACAGAACTAGAACAGAACTAGAACAGAACTAGAACAGAACTAGAACAGAACTAGAACAGAACTAGAAAGAACTAGAACAGAACAAGAACAGAACTAGAACAGAACTAGAACAGAACTAGAACAGAACTAGAACAGAACTAGAACAGAACTAGAACAGAACTAGAACAGAACTAGAACAGAACTAGAACAGAACTAGAACAGAACTAGAACAGAACTAGAACAGAACTAGAACAGAACTAGAACAGAACTAGAACTGAACTAGAACTAGACAGAACTAGAACAGAACTAGAACAGACTAGAACAGACTAGAACAGAACTAGAATAGAACTAGAATAGAACTAGAACAGAACTGGAACAGAACTAGAACAGAACTAGAACAGTACTAGAACAGAACTAGAACAGAACTAGAACAGAACTAGAACAGAAATAGAACAGAACTAGAACAGAACTAGAACAGAACTAGAACATAACTAGAACAGAACTAGAACAGAACTAGCACTAAACCTGATTGATCTAAACTAGAATGTAATCACATCCTATTTCCTATTATTGACCACTGTTATTTTGTTGTTAATTTCAAAATTCTCATACATTCAACCAAACTAACAAACGCACTCATTCAATTTTACATACAAACATTAATTTGTATTGTATGTATGTAAGTATGTATATTAACTTTTTTCTATCATCATCGTCATACAACACAACCATACAATTTTACATCATGTATCCAAATTTGCAACAAAAATAAAATCAACTACAACAACATAAACACAGTCAGGAAAAAAACACGCATGTATTTTTGTAATCATACATATAGATGGACAAACAGACAAACAAAATTGTATAACAAAAAAAAAGAATAATATTAATACACAAACTCGTACAACTCTAACGCATAGAAGTATGCACTAAAAATAAATCAACTTTTGATTTTAACAAATATTACCTAGACTTTATATGGGAGTAAGTGTGTGTGTGTTTGTGTGCACAAGGATAAAAACACACAAATCGTACAGACATGTTGTTGATGTTGATGTTAATAAAATAAAAGCATTTTGATTATAGTACGAAAGTCATCATGATATTGTTGTTTTTATTGTTGTTGTTGTTGATGATGTCTGCCTACGAAACAACATTCACATAAACTCTTTGATTATGATGATGATGACTACGACGAGACTTAACACAGACAAAACTATGAGCATAAACAACAAAAGCAACAATAATCTACAAGTATTTGGAGAGTCATATAGACACAAAAATATAAAATGTTATTGTTGTTGTTGTTCGTTTTATAACAGGAACAACAAAAAAATGTATAAAACATAAAACAAAAGTATAAAGTATAGAAACAAATACTGGCAAATACACCTTCAAACATACAGTTTTAGTTTGGTTTGGTGCCTGTGAATATGAGTGAGTGTGTTTATACGGGTTTTTTCATACAGTATAGAAAACATAATCGTACACAAACAACATCTAAAAGAGAGAGAGAGAAGGATGGATTGTTGTCAATTGTTGTGCTGAGAGCAAACTTGGATCCTAAAATCCATCATAGATGTTTAGATCGGAAAGACTGCGAATCGTGATCATTCGAAACCACTCCTATACAACTGTTAGTTCAATCTAGGAAAGAGAGTAATAGAGGAAAGAGCCACAGAGCTAATTTTTTAGTTTCTGCCTTTCGCTGCTCTAGAACATATGGTGTACGTACTTATTGATCGTTTAATATTAATCGATAATAATTTTCTTTCCGATCAAGAATACTAGATGCGAAATATGAGAATCTTCTCTCATATTTTTCGATCATGAACACTAGATTCGAAATATAAGACTCTTCTCTTCTAGTAGTTAGTCGGAAGAGAGAGAGAGAGAGACATTTATATAACTTAAAGAGTCCCACGTTAAAATTATTAACATATTAATCTGTATATTACTCTCGCTAAACGCATATAAAGATCATGATCTTTCAAACTAAACACTTAGATCTCAATTCTCCTAGTTGAGATTTTTTCAGGTTTGAATTGACTCCTGTGAAGATCGTCCATCCAAATTCTGAAATCTAATCGAGAAACTTATTTAATCCATTAAAACCACCGACGCCTAATATTTAAGACTATGTCCTGTAGTTCTGCAAAAGTTAAGTAGATAAGGATATCCAGCATAAAATTCTCCGATTTATTCAGTGAATAGCAGAGCGTTACTTTCAAAATCTTTGGAGATATTCCCAAAAGTACTTGTAGATTAATTGAGAAGAAATCCTTAATTTCCTGGGGTTTCAAACTCGGAAATTTGTCTACATAAGAAATGGTTCAATATAGTGATCGGTGCAATTGATATAGGATCATTTGCAGCTCTCCCAAAGAGAACTTTGACTACATAAAATTTTCCTATAAAATCCCAGGTTTTCATCAACGAAATTTAATATCAGAGTTGATATCCTTCAGTTCTATTAACATAAGGAAATTGTAGTTATGAACTTCAGGGTTTCTAGTTCAACGTATCTCCAATAAGAAAGTTTCAAAAAAACAAATGAGAAATCCGCAGTTTCCTGGGCTTTCCTATTTGATGAATTTTCTATATGTATGTGAAATGGATCATTGCAATGATCAGTTTACAACTCTCCCAAAGAGAACTTTAACTACCATAAATTGTCGAAAGAAGAGATGGCAATGCTGTTCGATGATAACACCCGAAGTTCAACTCCTTCAGTTATAACGGGGTTTCTGCTTCAAAGTATGTATCTCCATTAAGAAAGTTTCTTCCAATAATTGGAGAGTAGATCTAGGATCTTTTCCTATTTGATGAATTTTCGATATGTGAAATGGATCGTTGCAATGATCAGTTTACAACTCTCCCAAAGAGAACTTTAACTACCATAAATGGCAATGCTGTTCGATGATAACACCCGGAGTTCAACTCCTTCAGTTATAACGGGGTTTCTGCTTCAAAGTATGTATCTAAGTTTCTTCCAATAATAGGAGAATAGATCTAGGATCTTTTCAAATAACAATCATTTCTATGGTTAAAACGTCTAAATAAATGATCTACATAATATCCTGCAATATAGGGACACAAATTTTACAGAAATGTTCCAAAAAAGTACTTGTAGGTGTTCATTGCGGAGAAATCCTCAGTTTCCTAAGGAAATATTTCAATGTCGTGATCGGTGGATATAAGATCGTTTTTCAGTTCTCCCAAAAAGAACCTTAACTATCACAAATCGCCCAAAGAAGATGAATACTCGGCTTTCTGAATCGCTGAAATCCCCTTACAGAGGTTTAATATCAGGGTAGTTCTACCTTTAGTTCTGCTATGACAAATCTTTCAACGAAGATAATTTTGAAGATCAGGAATCTCCAATAAGGAAGTATCATCCATTAATAAGAGAGTGGATTTAGGATATTTTCCAGATTCATTAGTGTGATATCCTCAGTTTAATGGGGTTTCCAACTCGAAGAATTGTCTAAGTATGTGTGAAATAATTCAATGTCGTAATCTGTGTAATGGATCTTAGATCGTTTTGCAGCTCTCCTAAGTAGAACTTGAACTACCAATAATTGCATATCAGGGTAGTTTTGCCTTCAGTTCTACTATGACAAATCTTTCAACGAAGAAGTTGTAATTATGAAAATCGGGTTTTAAAGAATCTCCAATAGGGAAGTATTATCCATGATGGGGGAGTGGTTTAGGATAGTAGAGGTAATTTTACCTCTGTATTTCTATGTTGAACTCGTCTAATTGGGATATTCAATACATTCACAATAGTTGTACAATAGCGACAACGAAGCAGCAATCGTTTTCGCAATAGGGGAATTTTAGAACTCAAATCATGAGAGAATCCCATATCATAAAGGGAGAGGAGAGGCTCTAGTGTATTCATCGTTATCTTTGATTTTAATTTAGAAAGAGAGCAATATGCATATGTCGCTTTTTGGAGAGATCATTTGGGAAAAGACTTCTGTGACTGTCGATTTGTATCTGTACCTATTTGAAGAATATAGTCCAGGTTCATGACACAACAATCGAATAATGCCATCCTATGGAGGTCATATAAAGATGTCAAAGTATTCACAATAATTAGTAGTGAATACTCTAGTGGAATATAGGAGCTTCAGCGGTTATATCGAAGTGATCATTTGGGAAAATCATGTATGTACTTGAAGATGATAACTCAGGTTCATGACACATCATAGATTGAGATTAAGAGTTTAAGAAGCAGAATACTAATCGAATAATGCTGTCCTATAGAGGTTGATGATTACAAATGGATTACAGAGCTTTTCATTTTATCATTTTTGAGTATAAATAGACTATAGTTCATTCCGAGTCCTTAAAAATCTTCTTATTTAATTAATTAATAACCTCAATTAATACTTTAAGGCACACTTCCCATAAATGTTTATATCAAACAAAATTGAGAGTATTATACATATGAACATATTATAGATATGTTAGTATGTATGAAAATAATGTTAAAATTTTTAGTTAAGGGAATGAAAAATATGCAGCAGTTTTTATAATAAAGCACACACACACACATCATACATATATACGCACATTTCTATATGTGTTTTTAAAATAGACAACCCAAAATGACACCCAAAACAATGAACTCATTCCTTTAGATAGAAATGAAAAAAAAAAACTATATAGCATCATCATCATCACCCTGAATTCAAATGATCTCATACTCAATAGTGTAAATGGAGTTTTACTCATATGAATAAAGAGTATGTGTGTAGGGATAAGTGAGTATGTGTGTGAATGTTTAGCACACACATATAAACCCAGTACAAACACATGCTTGCACACATATACACAATATGCATTTAAAATTTGTTATCGTTGTCTAACTCGGTATAGTTGTTGTGTAGTCGTCAAACTTGACGCTAGGAAAAGTTTTTGTCGACATTTAAACTCGCATCACCCGTTTGTTTACTCTGACTGGTTTGTGTTGTAGTAGTATTTTATCAAAAAGAATTTGTGTTCCTTGTTTTTAAAAAAGTTGTCGTAAAGTAGTTCTATTGCCAAAACGGGAAGTAACAACTTTTGTACCCCATAAAAAAATATAGAAAAATACGAGAAAAAAAAGAAACATAAAGTAGAAGTTACCCTCTACTGGTGTACTTGTACCCATAATAAAACTTTGTTTATATTCGATAGTACCCAGTATTGAGTTAAAGAGTGAATGTACAAGTGTTTCCTTAAAATAATACATGTGTGCGTTTTTATAGCCAAGTTAAAGTGTATGAGTTTGGTACCTATAATTCGAGAGTTTAGCATTGGTTTCCTTTTTACTGTTACGTACGGGTAACGTTTTCTTTTTTTTTTTTTATTCTGCAATTTTGGCGCCATTGTAAGAGCCCATTTTATACAGGAGTAAATATACAAGAATGTTGCTTCTGGTGTGTATGTGTAAGTTGTTTTAAGTACATGTACCCATTTTTATAATTAGAAACACTACGAAAAAAGGGAACAAAAACGAAAAGGAGTTTTATTTGTTAAAGAGTTTTTAAAGTTCCTATGACTTTTCATCAAATCATATAGAAAAAAAAAAAAGAGTTACATTTTAGCCAGCAGCCACCTTTTGTTATAAGAAAAGAGGATAACAAACAGATAGTCTGTTTTGGGGACAGTACAAGTAAGTATGTTTATTGAAACTGAAAAATAATTTTCCTAAATTTGTATAGAAGTAAGTTAAAAACGAAATATTATTCATTTAGAAAACTGCTTGTCAACAGAACGTATTGCAAGTGTAGTTGTTAAAGATAATAGATAAACAAATATAAAGATTAATTCCAAATTTATTTTAAAAACAAATTTAATTTCCCATAAACTATCAAAAAACTTTCCAAACTCCCTCTTTAAGATTAATAATGTTTGCTTTATATTAAATTTTCTCCAAATCAATAGACAAGCCAAATTAATTATAAAAGATATTGAACAATTTCTGGTTTATTTGATCAAACGTTTTGGTGAAGCAACAATTATTTGGTTAAAATTAGATTTTTTAATGAAAAATTTGCACTTTTTGTAAAAAATTGAATTTTTCAGTAAAAATTTGATTTTTGGTGAAAATTATGCGTTTTTAGTGAAAAGTTAATTTTTTGATGAAAAATTGGATTTTTCAGTAAAAATTTGATTTTTGGTGAAACTTATGCGTTTTTAGTGAAAAATTAATTTTTTGATGAAAAATTGATTTCTTGGCGAAAAATTGATTTTTTGGTAAAAATTTATTTTTTTGGTGAAAATTTATTTTTTTGGAGAAAAATAGATTTTTTAAGGAAAAACAGATTTTTCGCTAAAAACTAGATTTTTTGTGAAAATTTGATTTTTTGATGGAAAATATATTTTTTAATGAAAAATATATTTTTATTAAGAAACACATTTTTTCTTGAAAATTAAATTTTTAGTGAATTTTTTATGAAAAATATTGGTATTTAGTAATAGGGGCTTACATATTAAATAAAAACTAAATCTTCCAATGGTGAAGATCAATCCTGAACTAAGAATTATGGTTTCGTCTATAATATGAACTATAGTGTCTAATCTTTACAATAGTTTATGATATAGTCTGCAAAATGGTAGAGTTTTGTGTATAATCCGGACTATTTTAGGTTAATAGTCTGGAATATAGTATAGTCTATAGTCCAGACTATAGAGTAGACATTAGTCCAGACTATAGAGTAGACTATAGTCCAGACTATAGAGTAGTCTATAGTCTAGACTAGAGAGTAGACTATAGTCCAGACTATAGAGTAGCCTATAGTCGAGACTATAGAGTTGCCTATAGGCCAGACTATAGAGTAGCCTATAGTCCAGACTATAGAGTAGACTATAGTCGAGACTATAGAATAGCCTATAGTCGAGACTATAGAATAGCCTATAGTCGAGACTATAGAATAGCCTATAGTCGAGACTATAGAATAGCCTATAGTCGAGACTATAGAATAGCCTATAGTCGAGACTATAGAATAGCCTATAGTCGAGACTATAGAGTAGACTATAGTCGAGACTATAAAGTAGACTATAGTCGAGACTATAGAGTAGCCTATAGTCGAGACTATAGAGTAGCCTATAGTCGAGACTATAGAGTAGCCTATAGAGTAGCCTATAGTCGAGACTATAGAGTAGCCTATAGTCCAGACTATAGAGTAGCCTATAGTCCAGACTATAGAGTAGCCTATAGTCGAGACTATAGAGTAGCCTATAGTTCAGCCTATAGAGTAGTCTATAGTCCAGCCTATAGGATATTGTATAGTAGAGCGTATAGAGTAGTCTATAGTCCAGACTAAAGAGTAGTCTATAGTCTAGACTAAAGACTGCAGACTACTCTAAAGTCCAAACTCCTCTTCGTAGCGATCACGCTTCAGTTATGTGTTTTTATTAGGTCATTATTATTTCCGTTTATCTTCCTAATATATTCTTCAAACCCTTCCACCAGCTTCGAGCAAACTAACTCTCTCCTTCTTAGCAAGTGACTTGCTGCTCGAATTATCCTATACTGAAAAAATCTTTATCTTAATTGTAAATATATAAGATATCACTTGTTTGTAGACTTACTTCTTGTTCTACTGTAGTTGATTTTTGCCCACCGTGTCAGCTATTACATGTACTATAACAATCTCCTCTGTCCTTCGAAATGTTTAACGAATGTCACATGCAAAGTGTTCTTCTGATTAGGCGCAAGATTATTGGTTATAAACTCCTTACATCTATTTTGGTTGAAAAGTATGGTCCACTTAGTACTCAGCTCCACGTCACGCATACTTTCCAGTAGTTCATTTCACAAGCGGTAAACGTCACTGCCCCTATCGGCAGAAACTTTCAAGTTCCACAAAGGACCTAATAAACGTCATTATTTATATCCTCCCTTTTCACTTCATATTTTCATCTACAGTTCTTCAAGAATTTATAGTTTTAGGACTTAATTTCGTTAGATTGATAAATGCCTTCCTCATCGTATTAACAACCGGGGCTTTACATCTTCAAGGACTTCAACCATTCGACAGATGATATATCCGTACAGCTTGGCTACGACCTTTATGGCATCGCTGATATAATTACGTCCTTATTTCCCATTTCCAAGTTCTACAGCTTGGTAGCTACAACCAGTCTACCTCATCGATCAGCTAAAGCTTTAATTGTTAGATATCGGTAAGGTTATCGAATTATCTGGCTACATATGACAACTTAAAGACCCTTTACAGCATTATACACCTTTACTTTTATTAAAACTCAAAAATAAAGAAATTCTTTAAAAAGTCCTTCTTTACAAAAAAAAAACTTTTTCTACCTCCTCCCAAGCAAAAAGAACATTTTCCACGTTTTAATTTCCATAAATAAATTCTGTGGCATGATTTTTTTTCAACATTCTAAATATTTTTATTTTTGTTTTATATATATTCTTACTTTAAGACCTACTTGTTGTACTTGACACATAAACACGTTCAAAAAATCTCTATATAAAACTCACGACTACGACGACGACAACGATACAGCATCGCAAAATTCACTTTCAACGCGAATGTATTTAAACGCGACACAGAAAACTGCAATAACAACAAACGGCAAAAACAACCGGAAATAATACAGCATATATATTCTAGAATTTAAACACACACAAACATACATATATACCTAACATCTGTACTAAATGAAAATATACATCTCTATATGTACAATTTTACATATATATATATACATCTGTTTATATTATTATAAACGTATATATGTATGTATATATAGAACAACAACTCTCAAGCACCCACAAAAAGGTCTTTAACTTTAGTTTGGAACCAAAGAAATTTGTGAAATGGTTTGCCTACTAAATACACTCCCATACAAACACATACTTGCATCGTCATCAACAACACTATCACCATCATCATCGTCAACATCATCATTGTCGTGCAATACAGCACAAACACTGAATCGCATCGTAAAATAATACATATACGAACACAAAAGACAGACAGACATTTGAAGGGACAGACAGACGTATGAATTTATAGACGGACAGAAAGACATACAACAACATTCAGTTAGTGTTTTTGGTGTTGCACAACCAAATAGTATATTAAAAATGAGTTTGTAGAATTTATGGCCGCAAGCAATTTATGTTAAAATTCTGTGTGTTGCAATAGCAATTGGAATGGCCTACCCAGATTTTACTATAACAAGGACTATAACAATAACTATACACAAAACGAACGCACATATACACACACACATGTATTTGTAAGTTATACTCACACATTTGAATGGTTGGTTGCATATTTGCAGTCTGATATTTACGATGCTCTAGCATTTAAAACGAAGGCAAACGTAAATGTTATTAAAATATTTTAGACAAAATTCAATTCTTTAAATAATATTCCATTTTGTAAAGATTCATGTGAACGATCGAAGAGGTTCGAATAACACTAGTTTTTTCAGTTAAGATCAATTCTTAAATATGTGAACGACATAGGGCATCAAATGATTTCCTCAAGTATGATCATTTCACATAGTCAGTGATTGTGAATATGCGAACGAACGTTCGAGAAGGATTATGATTTCTTCAAGTGTGATAATATCACGCCGCGGATCACAAGTTAAAATCACAGTCATTGAACCATGCCAATCATCAAAGATTTACGAATGAGGCTGGTGTTCGATGATGATCGTGATCTCTTCAAGTGTAATCATATCACACAGCGGATCACAATTTCTAAAAAGTTCATATCATTTCATACAGACATTGAACCATGCAATTCATCAAAGAGTTACGAATGATGCTGGTGTTTTTCAGGTGTGATCATATCATACAGTCAATGATCCTTAAGGAGATCGAATAACCAGAGTCATCCTTTAAGTATAATAATTTTAAAAAGTTTCTGATCTTGATCATGCGAAAGATCAAAGAGGATCTTATGAGGTTGGTCTGTTCAAGTATAATCATTTCATATAGTTAGTGATCTTGAACATGAGAACGATTAAAGACGTTTGAGTGATGCTGGAGTTTTATCAAATGTGATCATATCGTACAGTCAGTGTCACAAATTCAATGAACATGCGAACGATTAAAGAGGTTTGGATGACGCTGGAGTTTTTTCATATCATGTATGATCATATCATATAGTCTATGAAGGCGTGAAAGATCAAATGGGTTCTAATGAGGATGGTTTCTTCAAGTAAGATCATTTGATCAATGCTCAGAACATGCCAACGATTAAAGAGGTTCCAATGAGGCTGGTTTCTTCAAGTATGACTATTTCACATAAACAGTGATCTTGAATGATCAAGGAGATTATATGATAAGGAGATGGTGTTTTTCTAATACGATCATTCCTGCCTAATTGTTATGATTTACTTTACGACAATTGCAAATATATTTCTATTAACTTATTGGTTAATAGTTACTCTGCCTTAATTCTAACTATTACGATCACAATCTCCTCCGAAGATGTTACTTCTTGGCTTCAACTTATATAACAACTTTACATACAACACACGTATTTGCATACTGAAATTTACTCCACACTACATAGTGCTAGTAGTAGTATTGATAATATTACAGTATGTTAATGCCGGCCGGCCTTTTGGTCCTTCATCTCCACTAATAACAACAACACAGCATAATCTGTATACACATCGAGATACACACTCACATCAATACAAGTATGAACAAAATGTGTATGTATTTAATATATGTATGTAAATTGTATGTTCGTGTCAAGGCTAAAAACGAAATTTTCACTGCCAAATGCAATCTAGACACATAAATGCAACACAATAATAACAACGACAACACTATGATAGTAAATATACAAACGAAGAATTATATATGAATATGCAGGTTGCATACTATATAGCCAAATATGTTTATATATGTATGTCTATACATGTCTGGTTAAACCGAGAGTATGGCTAGACATAAAATTGTTACAGAGTTGTTGTTAACAATATATTTTTAGGGAGTAGAGAGATTTGGAATCTCTAAATGGATCATTAAAATGTAAAATCTAAAGGTCTTTTATGTAAATTATATAGTAGGGCAGTGATTACTACTCGAGAGCTATCATTCTCTGATCTATGAATGGCATATCGTTAGATTGTTTGTAAAGCTTGTGTACTGCTGAGTATAATATTACGGCGTTACTTTTCGGGATTGTCTAATCAAACATATAGTCCAGATCTTGCCCCTTCCGACTACTAATTGTTTCAATCGACGGAGATCGATCTCTCTGCAATACAGTTCAATTTAAAAGATGTCAATTGAAACATTATAGATCGTATGTCCATAACTTGCCCCGCACCACTACTTTATGTTTCACTTTTTGAAAAACGCTCTCTCTGGAGAGAATAAGAGGTTACAAGCCGAAAAGACAATAATTCCAAATGACCATGGCGCTTTATATTCGGTGGAATCAAAAGGGTTACATTTATTATAAACTGCTAAAAATCTGACCAGACCAACTTAGAGAACCAATACCTGATTCGTTTGAAACGATCGTCCAGAATATACCAGTTAAAACCTGTTTAGAAAGATGTGGTTGGGATATTTTAGTAAACCCGTCTTATAACACAGACCTTGCCACGCCTAACTACAATTTGTTTCTATGGATGCAGAATGCTCTCTCTAAGAAACTCTTTCTCTCTAAAAACAAGGTATCCGTAATTGGATGGATTCGTTATTGGCATCACAAGATGAGCAGTTGTTTTAGCATGGAGTCTAAATAAGTTGCCAGAAAGAGAGGATCGTGAAATATACTTGAAGCAAAGCTGAGTGAATGACGAAATTGAGGCATCTACCAGTGTCAATTGTTGCATAATCCAATATCTTCTGATAGGCCAATATAGAGAGCGTAACTTAAATTTGCGAAATGTACGACAATCTCCTCTAATCTTAAACAAAACTTTCGGTTAACATTACCACTTGGTCCATCCTACAACTACTGGTTACGATTGATGCAGAACACTTTCTCTGTGTAATACAGTTCACTTCAGAACAGGGTATCCGAAATTAGCTTCAGTCGCCTCAAAAAATTAGCAGTTCTGAGCTAACAAATCACCAATTCCAATACATTACTCTAAATATAGCTACGCTCTTAAAATCTAGCCTTACGTTGACATTGAATAGTAAAAATGAGAAGAGGATACTACTACTCACATGTAGGCATGCATATAAATACATACAAATATTGTGCATCCTTTACCAGAGAGATACTTTACATTTGCAATTGCAAAGGCCATACCATAAACTCCAAAAACAAACCCATACATGTAGTCAAACCTACCATAGCCACAAAAACTTCTCACACTCATACAGAAGAAGGTGTTGCAAAAGTGCATTCACTTTTTGTGTATGTATAACTGTAAATATATAGAAATGCTCATATACATATGTATGTATGTTTGCATCTACAGCAGAATGTGAGTAAGTATATAAATACATACAGGCAGTTTGTGTTTATGTGGAGAATGTAAATGTTATACATACACTTAAACAATTTTGAGGTAAATTGTGGGTGTTAGGATAGAACCAACACCCTTTCTTTTTTGAAACAGAAAATGTGTATGTGCTTGTGTATTTGTATGTCTGGTTAGGAAAATGCAGCAACCTGCCAGCCATTCAGCCTTCTAGTTATCCATTCTTCACAATTTCTGCATAGGAATTCTCCGTTTAACTGTAATCGTCGTAGTATTTTGAATGCGTTGAATGTCCTTGTTGCAACATTTTACCTCTTTGATGATACTACTACGACGATTTCTCAAACTCTTTTTGGGTAGTAAAACACACAGAAAATAGGTTGATGTCGTTAATATTTTGGCGTATTCTTGTTGCAAGTATGTATGACGGTTGGTTTGTTGGCTCGCATGCACTATTGAGTGTGTGTCGGTGTATGAGCGAGCCCGCCAATTTCTGGCGTTAGTGACCTCCAAAAATATATGCATATACTTCTAGTTGTTGTTATTATTATTGTTGTTGGCCAAGTGTATGCGTTTCTCTGGTTGTGGGTCTATAATATGCACACATTAAGTAACCCATAATGTGTGTGTTCGTGTTTGAGTGATTGTCTGTGTGCATTTAGTGGCGAAGGTGGTATTGTTGGCTGTTGACTGGTAATGGCTCCTCAATTGGGTATGCTGCTGCTTTTCCTTTTGGCGTTTGGCTTGACTTGGAAATTATTATGTGTATGTGTGTGTGTGCTTGTTGATGGGCAAAATAATTCGGTGAAAGTTCTGACTGAAAGACTGAGTACATGATATTTATACACTTCGTAATACTTATACATGCTGCATCACCAAAAGGGTGTTTGTTTATTTGTACATACATATACTCATGACTGACTGAGTCTGAGTGTATGAGTTTCTGTGTATATTTATTGTATCTTGTGGTAGTACTACTGGTCTAAATTCTTGTTTTTACTAGGGTAAATGACCTGATTAAATTTTAAATTTTCGGTTGAAATGCTATAATGAGGTCACTTAGAAGAGTTGTTGTAAAGGATACATGACAAACTGTTAAGTGTAGTATTTATAATTAATATTATTGTTATTATTGTTTAACTAAGTGGGATTTATATATAATTAGAAAGTGATTTTTTGTGTTATTGTTGTTGTTATTAGATAGACAGCCAGACAGACAGAGAGAGATATTATGTGTTTATCTTATTTGGCTTTTGATAATTTATGTATTTAACACTTAATGAGTTCTTATACATTTGCAAGTTGGTAATTAGGTTTTGGTATAATAATATGTTTAGTAATGAGATGTTGTTAATTTATATTGAGGTTATAATTTCTCAATGAGTTGTTAATATTTTTCAATTGTTATTTTTAAGTTATGTTATTAAAAGCACACACATTTCGTGAAATATTCTTCTGCTTTCACGGTAGTAGTAAAGATTTTGTTTTTTTATCCTTATGATTTTATAAATCCATTAGTCAGTTGTCTTTTCATAGCAAGAAATTGTCGAAGCATTTTGGATTTTCTATGCTGAACGTACGTGTCTTTAATCTCACATTCGTCAGTCGTGTTCGATATCGCAAAAAGGAAAATATTAAGCTACTTTTCTGTCGATTCTTCCAAAAAGGGTCAGACCCTTTGCAACAACTCGTTTTTCTTTCGAAGCATTTCTTTCTCGCAATGATTCTGTTCAAATAATCATATATCTGTATTCGGTAATTGAAGATCACTCTGCTTTTCCGTAGGTCACGGTTTGTAATCTAATCATCTTTGAGTATTCGGCTCTTGAATAACACTCTGCTTCTCCGTAGGACAAGGTTTATAATCTTATCACCTTTCACAATCCGAATCTTGAATATTTTTCTCTTTAAGTGTCTCTATAAACCATCAATGTATTCCTTGATCGTGTCGGCTCGTAGTAAAAGATTTACAGTCTAATAATCTCTTGTCGGTATTGGGATTATAGAGATTCCTTTGTGATCTGCCTAAATTTTGCAAGACGACCAACAACTTGAAGATCATTCTGCTTCTTCGTAGAACAAGTTTTGTAATCATATGTTTCAGTATCTTCAGATCCCTTGTATCAATGTATACTGTGATCCTGTAGTACTGTAGGAAAATAGTTACAGTCTAATAAACTCTTGTCAGTATTCTGATCACTCCTCTGATTCTCCATTTAATCTTCCTACATTTCGCAATACAATCATGAACTTAATGATCACTCACTCAGCTTTTCCATATTCTGATCTTAAAGACATTTCTGCTTTTCCATGTGATCTGCCTAAATTTTGCAACATGATCAACAACTTTAAGATCACTCAGCTTCTCTGTAGGTCACGACTTGCAGCCTAATCATTTTCTAACACTATCCATAAGAAATCCGTCTCTACAAGTACCTTTCTAAACCATAGGACAATGTATGTAATCTCATCATTTCTCAATATTCTGATCTTATCAGAATCAATAACTTTAAGATCACACAGCTTCTCTGTAGGTCACGACTTGCAGCCTAATCATTTCCTCTCACAATCCAGATCTTGAAGAAATCCCTCAATACAAGTGTCGTTCTAAACCATCAACGTACTAGATTTATAGTCCAATAATCATTTAATCCTAGACACTCCTTTGCTTCTACATCCACGATGCTTTAAGTCTAAGACCGACATAAGATTGAAGCCCATGCAACTAGTAATGGCAATGCATGCTAGCCTTTGTGCCTAGTACAGTACGAAGAGGTATGTTTTGGCGAATTTTCAACTCTAAACTTTATATTTAACTCTGAACTTTATATAGATTTTAGAAACCAACATTATTAAAGTACTAAACAACTCATTAAGCCTGTTATTTATCCTTATTTCATAGTTAATCATCAGAAGTGACAATTACATTTAATACCTCTTAATCCTGGCATAAAATTGTATTTATAACATTCATAACTTATTGAGAAATAACCCTTATTTAACTATTCAAGTCTATTATATAAATGCACTAATCATCCATTACTTTTTGAATTCAATTAAAACAAGGAATCCCACATTCAGTACCCCCAACTAATCCCCCTCTAGCATAACATTTAACAAAATATTTTTACTCTTTCCTTAAACAAAAGTAAAATAACTACAAAAAACTTACAGCAAGAGTGTAAGAGCTAAAAATATATGGAGACCGACCAAGAGAGATTTTATAATAGTAATACTAAAAGAGAATATTACTCTCATTTTCTCTCACTAGGACCTAACAAATAAACTAGTCTTCATATCCCTAGAACCAGACAACAAAACGACATGTAAAAAACGATTGTACCAACCAAAAGACCAACCCATAAAACACTCCATAGATGCATAGACACACACACACACACACTCAATTGCACAGAAAATATTGTTTGTTGCAAATTGTTGGCGACGAGGATAGACGAGTAAATTGTCTGGCGGTGCCAGTATCAAACTTACGACACACACCGTTAGGTGGTGTATAACGGTGCTTTTGTGGACGACTACAAAACATTTACTTGTTTTTTCGCTTATCCCTTTTTTTCTACACTTTTTGTTTTACAACTGATTTGTTTTTTTGGGAATGTCGTCGTAGGGATATTAAGGCAGAAATTGAGCCTTTTTAACAGGAAATACATTGGGAAAAAAACCAAATAAAACCACCATAAGGCTGAGTAAGACCCATCTTGGGTAATATATGTTGTGTGGGTTAAACTTTTATTTTACGTTTTTTTTTCCTGTGGGTTTTTATTCTGTGTTCAATTCGGACGTTTGGCGTTTTTTTTCTGGTTTTGGTAGTGGAAAAGTAATACACGAGAACGAGTAAAACAAGTGTGGTGTGGTTTGAATTGTACTGAAGTGAATTCAAGTAAAGTGTGTTGTAGTAAAAGAAAACATTTGGGGTGGCAGCTGCAGCAGCAGCAGCAGTACAAGTAGTAGTACTAGTAGAGTAGCAAAGGCAAGTGGCATAAATGCAGCAGCAACTCCTGCAATGCAAGTGAAAATAAAAATTTCAATGTGTGGTATGAGTGCGTAACGCAGTAACATTTTACGTTGCATACATTTTGGTGCTTTTGTATACATTTTCAACTGAAGTTTTTTTTGTTTGTTTCCTTTTTTTTTGGATTTTTTCGGGCTAAAGAAGTGCATTGAAATGCAAACAAGGCTTTTGCAAAAGTAATCATCATAGTATCCCCCATAAAAAAAATACCCACAAAAAAATAAAAAAATATTCATTGATTCTCAGATTGTGGAGCAGAAAGTGTGTTATAATAAAAAAAAACGAAATAAAACCAAAACTGTGTCTAAAGATATTTTTGTAAAATATTGGTCAAATGCAAGACAGCCTTTAAAACATTAAGGAAAATAATTTAAAGAGAATTTTCGCCCAGCGAAATTATTTTAATTAAATAAGAAAAATATTAACAAACTTAATTAAATTTAAACAAATTTCTACGCTAAACACTATGGCTAAGACTAAAAAGCTAATAAAGGTAAGTGTTTATGGTGAATATTTTGTATTTGGCTTAAAATCAATAAATTAAAATTGTACCAGCTGCTTGAAAATTTAAGATTTAAGTTTTCTTAATCACAAAATCTATTTTCTACAAATAACTAATATTAATTCTTTAACAAAAGTTATGACTTAAATATAGTTTTCTAAAGTTGAAAAATAATTTAATATTTTATTTGAAAAAATTATTGCATTTTACCGCTATTTTTCTTAGGAGTTGGGGTAGGTAGTTGTCTCATTATGTCCTTTTCTTTTTCCTACACTAATTCGTTACTACATCTACTACAATTCTTTTTTGTGTTGCTTTTTCAACTGTTGTTGTTGTTGTTTATATTTTCGTTTTTTCCTTTTTTTCTGTGTAAATATTTTAGCCATTGTTTTTGTTGCTCTCTTTGGTTATACTCTTCCTGGTGAGGTTGCCAAAAGTGAGAAAAGCATATAAGGACTGGGATTGTTCCGAACTGAACTATAACTGAACTAGAACTGAACTAGAACTGAACTAGAACTGAACTAGAACTGAACTAGAACTGAACTAGAACTGAACTAGAACTGAACTAGAACTGAACTAGAACTGAACTAGAACTGAACTAGAACTGAACTAGAACTGAACTAGAACTGAACTAGAACTGAACTAGAACTGAACTAGAACTGAACTAGAACTGAACTAGAACTGAACTAGAACTGAACTAGAACTGAACTAGAACTGAACTAGAACTGAACTAGAACTGAACTAGAACTGAACTAGAACTGAACTAGAACTGAACTAGAACTGAACTAGAACTGAACTAGAACTGAACTAGAACTGAACTAGAACTGAACTAGAACTGAACTAGAACTGAACTAGAACTGAACTAGAACTGAACTAGAACTGAACTAGAACTGAACTAGAACTGAACTAGAACTGAACTAGAACTGAACTAGAACTGAACTAGAACTGAACTAGAACTGAACTAGAACTGAACTAGAACTGAACTAGAACTGAACTAGAACTGAACTAGAACTGAACTAGAACTGAACTAGAACTGAACTAGAACTGAACTAGAACTGAACTAGAACTGAACTAGAACTGAACTAGAACTGAACTAGAACTGAACTAGAACTGAACTAGAACTAAACTAGAACTGAACTAGAACTGAACTAGAACTGAACTAGAACTGAACTAGAACTGAACTAGAACTGAACTAGAACTGAATAGAACTGAATAGAACTGAACTAGAACTGAACTAGAACTGAACTAGAACTGAACTAGAACTGAACTAGAACTGAACTAGAACTGAACTAGAACTGAACTAGAACTGAACTAGAACTGAACTAGAACTGAACTAGAACTGAACTAGAACTGAACTAGAACTGAACTAGAACTGAACTAGAACTGAACTAGAACTGAACAGAACTGAACTAGAACTGAACTAGAACTGAACTAGAACTGAACTAGAACTGAACTAGAACTGAACTAGAACTGAACTAGAACTGAACTAGAACTGAACTAGAACTGAACTAGAACTGAACTAGAACTGAACTAGAACTGAACTAGAACTAAACTAGAACTAGAACTAACTAGAACTGAACTAGAACTGAACTAGAACTGAACTAGAACTGAACTAGAACTGAACTAGAACTGAACTAGAACTGAACTAGAACTGAACTAGAACTAAACTAGAACTGAACTAGAATTGAACTAGTACTGATCTAGAACTGAACTAGAACTGAACTAAACTCCAAGTTTCCGAAATAGATGTTTTGGAGAACATAACGTAATAATTGTAACCTTTTTCTAAATGGCAATATTGGTCCTTTCTCTCGTTTTAACTCTCTTTACAAAACTCTCCCGCTTAAAATCACATTCTCTCAGTTTATGTTTTCTACTCTAACAATAAATTGTTTCTCTCTACTACTACTACGTTAACAGCTAAATTCTGAGTAAAAGTTTTTATTTAAATTATAGTATATTGTGTGATTCCGATATACCTATATGGTATATATTTTTGTTGTTGCCATTATTTCGTCCTTTATTTTTTGGTAGCCAATTTCTCATCACAAACGGAATTTCACTTTTTATTTACCATACATATAAAGTGTATGTACGAGTAATTTGTATTGTGCTCGTATTCTGTGTGGCAGCATAAACAGCCTTAAGGGAGTTGAATAACGCAACACAGTAATAATAATGTATGGGAAAACTTTGTATATGGAAAGTTGGGAGAAAATTTAAGATGTAATATGTATGTACGTAGATAGACACGTAACAATAACAACAGAAACAAAAATCCGGCTCTCTGTTTATGTTTATAAATGCCGGGATTTTTATATTTAAATAGGAAAAAAGTAGTTTTAGTTTTAAGTTTATACAAACAAACATAATATTTGCCTAAAAAGTAATAAGTTTTTCTTGAAATTTTTTTTTTTTAATTTCTTTGCAGAAATTTACAAAATATTTTTTAAAACTCTTATACATAACAATTTAATTATACGTAAGAAAAACTTTACTAATTTTAATACGAAAATCCTTAAGGAGAGAAAATGAATTTTACACCATTTGGTAATCCATTTCCCGGTTCTATACCGGGTATAGCCCAGTTTACTGCCACCACAACACCTTTGGTATCGACAGTAACATCGGCTTCGGCGGTGGCCACGGTAACAGCAACTACCACACTGCAACAACAGCAGCAGCAACAACAACAGCAGCAGCAGCAGCAACAGCAACAAGATACTGTAACAATAGCGGGCAATCGTTACCAGCAACAGCAGCAGCAACAACAACAACCTAGTACCTCTACCATTAGTATGACCCATTTCAATCAACCTGCCATACAAGTTGCCACCGCTACTGCTGTTACCGCTTTGCCCGCCAAATTTCGCACCAACAACGATGATTCTCAAGGTGATAAATACAATGGTCATATGGTTGCGTTAGCAGCTGCTGGTGTGGGCAATCAACAGCAAGCCCAGCAACAACAGCAGCAGCAACAACAACAACAACAACTACACAGTATACTACTATACCCGCCTACAATCAACAAACTGAAGATAAACGTTTAGTACAAGCCGCCATAGCTTATCCTCAAAATACCATAACAGCTTCCACCTCAGCAGCAGCGGCTGCTACTGCCTTAGGTTTACAACAAGCTCAATTACAGCCCTCAACATCGACGCAGCAATTGCAGACACAGCTAGCAGCACCTCAGGAGTTAACTCAGGATTTATGCAATGCCATATTGCAACAACAAGGTGTGGATTCAAAACGTGGTGAGTTAGAATAGCTTAAGTGGGCGGGGTCTTAGAAGGCAGACAGCCAAAGGAGTATATGGGTAAAAATGGGATGAAAACATACTAGGTCAGTATTAAATTTTAATTTATTTTTTAAGAACAACTCAAAAGATTGTATCCGAAAAAAAAATTAACACAAGTAGAAAAGAATAGTCTGGCATGGCCGACTTTATGACACCCTACATTAGCTATGTATTTATTTTATAAGAATAAAACTGAACGAGCAAAAATAAATCGCAGGCATTGAAAACTCAGGACTTTAGTACTTTTTTCAGTACTTTTTGATACCGCGGTACACCCACGACTTATTCGATACTTTTTCTAACTTATAAACTTTTGATCAGTAGTTTACATAATAGTCTAGTCCATAGTTCATTCTATAGACTAGTCTATAGTCTAGTCTATAGTCTAGTCTATAGTCTAGTCTATAGTCTAGTCTATAGTCTAGTCTATAGTCTAGTCTATAGTCTAGTCTATAGTCTAGTCTATAGTCTAGTCTATAGTCTAGTCTATAGTCTAGTCTATAGTCTAGTCTATAGTAGTCTATAGTCTAGTCTATAGTCTAGTCTATAGTCTAGTCTATAGTCTAGTCTATAGTCTAGTCTATAGTCTAGTCTATAGTCTAGTCTATAGTCTAGTCTATAGTCTAGTCTATAGTAGTCTATAGTCTAGTCTATAGTCTAGTCTATAGTCTAGTCTATAGTCTAGTCTATAGTCTAGTCTATAGTCTAGTCTATAGTCTAGTCTATAGTCTAGTCTATAGTCTAGTCTATAGTCTAGTCTATAGTCTAGTCTATAGTCTAGTCTATAGTCTAGTCTATAGTCTAGTCTATAGTCTAGTCTATAGTCTAGTCTATAGTCTAGTCTATAGTCTAGTCTATAGTCTAGTCTATAGTCTAGTCTATAGTCTAGTCTATAGTCTAGTCTATAGTCTAGTCTATAGTCTAGTCTATAGTCTAGTCTATAGTCTAGTCTATAGTCTAGTCTATAGTCTAGTCTATAGTCTAGTCTATAGTCTAGTCTATAGTCTAGTCTATAGTCTAGTCTATAGTCTAGTCTATAGTCTAGTCTATAGTCTAGTCTATAGTCTAGTCTATAGTCTAGTCTATAGTCTAGTCTATAGTCTAGTCTATAGTCTAGTCTATAGTCTAGTCTATAGTCTAGTCTATAGTCTAGTCTATAGTCTAGTCTATAGTCTAGTCTATAGTCTAGTCTATAGTCTAGTCTATAGTCTAGTCTATAGTCTAGTCTATAGTCTAGTCTATAGTCTAGTCTATAGTCTAGTCTATAGTCTAGTCTATAGTCTAGTCTATAGTCTAGTCTATAGTCTAGTCTATAGTCTAGTCTATAGTCTAGTCTATAGTCTAGTCTATAGTCTAGTCTATAGTCTAGTCTATAGTCTAGTCTATAGTCTAGTCTATAGTCTAGTCTATAGTCTAGTCTATAGTCTAGTCTATAGTCTAGTCTATAGTCTAGTCTATAGTCTAGTCTATAGTCTAGTCTATAGTCTAGTCTATAGTCTAGTCTATAGTCTAGTATAGTCTAGTCTATAGTCTAGTCTATAGTCTAGTCTATAGTCTAGTCTATAGTCTAGTCTATAGTGTTAGTCTATAGTCTAGTCTATAGTCTAGTCTATAGTCTAGTCTATAGTCTAGTCTATAGTCTAGTCTATAGTCTAGTCTATAGCTAGTATAGTCTAGTCTATAGCTAGTCTATAGTCTAGTCTATAGTCTAGTCTATATCTAGTCTATAGTCTATTTTCGTATAAGATGTTCATTTGAAGGGATAAACTATGAGGGAAGCGTTAGAGAAATAGTATAGAGAAACTATGAAATCTGAATTCTTATAGATTAGTATGTTTGTTTATTGAAGGCCCCAGATATCTTCCAGATTCAACTCATGTATAATCGAGAAGTTCCCTACATACATATGTATAAAGAAAATATGATCCAAATTCCGAAAAAGTATGAAGACCCCTGATATATTCGAGATTCAAATCATGTTATATTCTATTTTTACTTAGAGTCAAGTTTAATTAATATTTTAAGAGTAACATTGATCTTAAAGCTGCAAATTTGAAAAAATAACAAAGTATTGTACTCACCTTAACAAGATGATGTCGATTTTTAATTGCTCCAGCAGCTGTATGACCCAGAATGTCAGTTCAATTTAGTTATAAATAGTTTAGTTACAACCAGGTGGAGGCTATTTTAATTACATATTTCACTTTTACTTTAAGACTTAAAGAACTGTTGTATTAAATTTTCAAAATTTTCTTACTTCCTCTCAATAGTGTTACAAAATACCTCATGGCAATCATTAACCCCTGGTACTACGGTTGCAGATTATCTATCACATCTTCCGGCTAATACATTGCCACTATCATTACATCATTTTTTAAAATATTCAGCAGAGAATATTAAAAGGAAAACCAAAATGTAGTAAGTATAATAGGCAAACAGAGATAGGTAGATAATTTATGTTCAAAACTAACGTAAAAAGAAACAAATCTATGACATTTCATTTATTTGCCTCAACAGGTTTTACAGGTACAAACGGGACCACCATTGGGTTTAAACACCTTGGGCGGCTCTACCACAATCACAATACCTCAGCAGCAATTGCAGCAAGTAACGGCTACAATACAAGAACAACAGCAGCAGCAACAACAACAGCAGCAGCAGCAACAACAACAAAACACAGCCACCGCCACTTTGCCCTTGTTACAAACCCAACCTACAACAAGTGTTTTAGCTGCCACTTTACAGACTACCCAACAGCAGGCTACCCCTATAGAGCCCAGTACTAGCGCGGCAGCCACTACCACTACCCCTAAACGTAAAAAACGAAAAAAGCGTGTTAAGGAACGCAAACCTAAACCCAGACCCGGCGAAATACGTTTAACCACCGCTTTAGATGGTAGTCCTTTGTACATGTGTCCCGAATGCCAAGTGGCTTATCCCGAACCTGAATTGCTAGAAATCCATTTAATAGGTCATAATTCTGAAAGGAGATACATCTGCGATATATGCCAAGCAACACTTAAAAGAAAAGATCATCTGACGCGTCACAAACAGTCCCACAATCCCGAAAGACCTTTTATATGTACGGTATGCTTGAAGGCTTTCAAAAGAAAAGAACAATTAAGTCTGCATTTTGTCATACATTCCGGCGAGAAGCGTCATATATGTCAGGAATGTGGCAAAGGTTTCTATCGTAAAGATCACTTGAGAAAACACACCAGATCCCATATAGCACGTAGAGTTAAGGCTGAGTTAAGTATGCAGAATGAAAGTGAAAATGGCACTAGTATGCTGCAGCCAGTGGCAGGAGCCTTGGCCGTGGTGCAAGCCACTTTACAGCAAGTTCAGCAGCAGCAACAACAACAACAACAGCAGCAACAGCCTCAAACACAAACCCAGCAAACCACACAAGTGCAGCAACAACAAGTACAACAACAACAACAGCAGCAAGTACAACAACAATTGCAGAGCCAACAACTACAACAGCAACATGTGGTTATCACCCAGCAACAGAATCCCCAGCAGCAGCAGACCCAGCAACAAATGCAACTGCCTAATTAGCCCCCACCTGGTGGCACACAGCAAGAATTTTGTAAAGTTAGCTAGTTACACATTTTTGTTGTTGTTGTCATTATTTATTAACAAATTAACACAATTTTTTTACATTTTTCATAATTTCCATTCATATCAAAAACTCTCTTCTTACAACACAATTTTGTTTACTATTTTTTTCCATTAAAAGCTTTTGCACACTCTTAACTTTATTATAATTTACTTTAAAAACACTTTAATCTTAATCTTCATATTTAATTTGTATGTTTTACTTTAAAAATTAAAATTTTCTTTATTTCTTTTCACAACTAAATGACTTTTCACATTTTTCTACAAAGTACCGTTACTTTTGGTTTGTTTATCTTTTTTTCCCACAACATAGTTGTCATATATTGTACTTTTTCATTTATTCTAACATGGTAGCATTCTTTTGTACTATTTTTACAAAAACTGTCAAGCTTATACAAAAATGTTAATTTTGTAAATAAATTTTATGTTTTTTTAATAATTTTTCCAAATAGTCTCAATTATTATATATAATTATATAAAATATATGTGTATTTGTATTATAAATCATAGATTTTTTATTAAAAAAATAAAAACAAATCTATTTTTTTATTGTAGATATAATAAACAAAATTTATTTAACCAATAATTCTTGAAAATAAAAAAAAACCATAAAAAGAAATTGTATGTGTTTTTTATATATAATAAAAGTAAAAAAACTGACAAATTGTATTGTAAATTTATTAATAAATTAATGTAAAGTAATAGATTTTAAGTATTTTATTATACAATTAATAAAAGAAGAAAAAATAAAAATAACAATTAAGACATGCATATTTTTCATTAAAAAATAGTTGTTTTATTTAGTACTTATACCATTTAAAAGAGATGTTATGAAACTATAGACTAGACTCTATACTAGACTATAGACTAGACTATATACTAAACTATAGACTAGACTAGACAGTAGAATAGATTATAGACTGTGCTATATACTAGACTAGAGTATGGACTAGACTATAGACTAGACTTTAGAATATTATATATTGACTAGACTGTAGACTAGACTATAGAGTAGACTATACGCTATAGACTAGCCTACGAAGAATATAAATTGTGGAAAAAGCAAAATCGTCCCATAATTAATTAATTTCTAATCAAACGAAGTTGATTAATACTAATTGTAATCTAGAAGATTTATAATTCAATAATTTTGCAACTTTTTTCATAATTATAAGAAATTTATTTACACCAACCTCTTTAGCAAGTGTTTTCTCCATAAATTGGCTCTTTTTAAATTTTAAAAGCCATTTCCTTATCCGTTTTAAACCCTCTAAATATCAGACTTATTCTAAATTTACCTTTTACAACCATTTTCCTACTACTACTCCATAATACAACTCATTTAAGGTGCTGCCATCTATGTGTCAAAAATGTAACACCTCCACCATATGTTTACACAAAATACTACGTATTTAAACAACGCTGCTTGCAAAAAACAACAAACTGACACACACTCATACGAAAAACATCTGTGCGTGTGAACAAAAACAGAATTCTGATGGAAGTCACCACAAAAAAGTGAATTGCTCTTGAAAAAAGTGAAATTTCCTTTATAAAACCCGTTTAAAACATTTTAAAATTACAACTAAAGTAAAATTTAATTATTATATTATAAAGAACAAATAAATTTAAAAGTTTTTGAGAAAGATTAAAGACAAAAATTTGCCTTCGAAAAAATTTTAAAGGAAAAACCCCAATTTCCCCTTCCTCTTTTTTAACATACAAAAGGAGAAAAAAAACTATAATAAAAGAAGACAAAGACACAAATATAGAGAAAAATATAAATAATCAGAAAAAAGGTGGAAGAAGCAGCAGCTAAGAAGGCAAACATACAAAAAACCCATAATAGAAATAAAAATAAAAACGAAAAAAATCACGGAACACAAAAGAAGACATTTATAGAGTAAAAGACTAGAGAGATAGATAGAAAAAAGCTGAAAAACAACGACGAAATATTTTCAGATTTGCGTCATAAGTTGAAATAGAACTTGTTAGCTTCTTGGAATGACTATAAAACCTGTTATAGCACCAACACCCAAGAGGTCTGGCACCTCAGCGAATGAGTCGGATAAGAAGGAGTCACACCAAGTGGCCAATGTGGGAGATGCAGGAACGAATGCCTTAAATCAACATCGTAATGTGGTAATAGATGCTCACGGTCAGGTATGCTTTCATTACTAGAGGACACGTTTATTTATCCAATTTATTTTCTTTTTTCAACATTTCTAGAGTCCCCAGCGTAGGGTGGATGTCTATGATGAATTGGCCAGACATAGACGCAGTCCCCATAAGACTTCACGCAATAAAAGGCGTGATCATCATAATGATCCCTCACAATTGCACCACAAAAGGGAGCGTGTAGCTGCCGCCCTTAATGACAAACATGGCAATGTTGGCATTAGTGTGGCAAACATTAAATGCAATAGCCCACACTCGGCTACAGCTGCGTCGGTGGGATCAGGTGTCGTCAATCCTAATGTAGCGGTAACTCATGGCTCTTCGTTAGGCAATAAGTCTCCTGATCATTTACTTAAAACCTCCCAGACACCCCAAACTCAGCCGGGTTCTGTGGCTCAGGCAGCTAGCGGTTTGCTTAAAGCTATAGAGGATACATTTTCGGGTTACAATTCTGGTGATGAACATTTACAGCCTAAGGAGGATTTAACTACGGCCGATGAATGGCAAAAGAAAGATGAACAATTTGCCAAATGTATGGCTGATCGTGGTTATATTTTGAAACCTGTGGAGGAGGATGGTGCCTGTTTGTTTCGTTCCATTTCATTGCAAATTTATGGGGATGAGGAAATGCATGATGTCATTAGACAACATACCATGGACTATATTGTAAGTAAACAAATTTCCTGCTTTTTATAAAAAAATCAAACTTTTCTAAAGAAAATTACTCTCTTTTGACGAAAGAGACAAGTTTTCTATAGAAAATTACTCTTTTGTGGAAAGAGACAAATTTTCTATAGAAAATCTCTTATGGCGAAAGAGATCTCTTTTGGTAAAAGAGATAAATTTTCTCCCCTTTGGAGAAAGAGACAGATTTTCTATCGAAACTGTATCTCTTATGGAAAAATATACAAATTTTCCTTTGAAAAGGTTAGTGTTTGTGTGAAGGATGCACATTTTCTATAGAAAAAGTATTTTTTTTTTTTTTTGTAAAAGAGCAAAATTTTCTATACAAAATATTACAAATTTTCTCTTTTCTTTATTTCAGTTTAAAAATCGTGAATATTTTAGTCATTTTGTAACTGAAGATATTAACAGTTACATTAAACGAAAACGTCGTAAAGATTCCCATGGTAATCATATTGAAATCCAAGCTATGTCTGAAATTTATAGTCGTCCTGTTGAGGTCTATTGTTATAAGCCCAGTAAGTAAATTAAATTTTTTACAATTTAAACTTTAATTTTCAAGAATTATTACTTACAGCTCCCATTAATATATTCAATTCGGAACAATCAAATAATGGTTATGCTCCCTTACGTTTATCCTATCAGAGAGGCACACACTATAATGCCATTATAGATCCCTATAATGCCACCGTGGGTGTAGGTCTAGGTTTAGCTGGTTATAAACCAGAACTACAAACAAAAGAGGCAGTACGTATGAGTGAACAAGATGAAATAGAACAAACTATGTTTGAGGATAAACTAAAGACCACAGACTGGGAGGCGACAAATGAGGCCATTGAAGAGCAAATAGCAAGAGAATCATATTTACAATGGTGTAGAGATAATTTGCAGAAAAATCGTAATGCCACATCTACCTCAGCGGCAGCCTCAACATCAGCCACAATAACCTCGGGTGAAGCGGCTTCTGATGCAGAGGCTTCACCCTCTAAATACGCTATACAACGCTTAAATTCCAATAACATATTAAATAGCAATAGTAGTAGTAATAGCACTATAACTAGCTCAGCAAGTTCCTCTACAACAACAACAAATAGCAATAGTAATAGCAGCACAACTTTAAATAATCTCGAGCAACATCAATATGTTTCCCACTCACCCAAACATTTCACTTCATTAGCCCACCTAAAACCCGGTGAGGATTTAGGTTTCGATAGTGATGATACCGATATGAGTAGTACTAGTTCTATAGGTGGCTCTACATCACCTTCATCTGTCGCCAGAAGTAAAAAATCTAAAACACGTAATCCCACAAAAAAGCTGATTAATAAGAAAGACGTCGTGATTTGCAAAGTAATCAACAGTGAGTCATATTTTATTTTGTCATTTAAAATTTCTTTATTTTTAACTTTTTTTTCTTTTTAAACAATTTTAGAGATGATACTGCTTCTCTGCGCAAAAGTCCCAAACGTGATTATGTCGCTGACTTAAGTGCATGTGCAGAAAAACGTCCATTAACTCCGGATTATGAACAACAATTACCAAGTACTTCGAAACAATCTCATACGCCGGAAAAACAATATAATAAAACTAACAGCACTGCCGATTCAGCAGCATTGCCATCATCTTCTTCTTCTTCAGCTTCAGCCAGTGGAACGTCTCCTTCAACAACACCTACAACAAATTCCCCTATAAAGCAGACAAATTCTAGTTTTTATCAGGAGTTATTAGAGGCATCCTATGCGAATGATGGTAAGAAAGCAAAATATTTTAGTTTTATAAAGAAAAAATTATCAAATGTTCTATAGAAAAGAAATAAACAAATTTTCTATAGAAATATATCTCTTTTTTTAGCGAAAGAGACAAATTTTCTATAGAAAATGTCACTCTTATGGCGAAAGAGAAACATTTTCTTTAGAAAATGACTGTCTTATGGCGTAAGAGAGTAATTTTCTATAGAAAATATCTCTCTTTTGACGAAAGAACCAAATGCTCTATAGAAAATAACTCTCTTTTGGAAAAAGAGACAAATTTTCTATAGAAAATAACTCACTTTTGGCGAAAGAGACAAATTTTCTATAGAAAATGTATCTCTTTTGGCGAAAGAAACAAATTTTCTATAGAAAATGTCTCTCTTTTGGTGAATTTTCTATAGAAAATGTCTCTCTTTTAATGAAAGAGACAAGTTTTTATAGAAAATGTTCTCTTTTGACGAGAGAGATATTTTCAAAATATCTCTCTTTTGACGAAAGAGACAAATTTTCTATAGAAAATGTCTCTCTTTTGGCGAAAGAGACAAATTTTCTATAGAAAATGTCTCTCTTTTGGCGAAAGAGACAAATTTTCTATAGAAAATGTCTCTCTTTTGGCGAAAGAGACAAATTTTCTATAGAAAATAACTTTTTTTTTTTGGAAAAAGAGGCAAATTTTCTATAGAAAATGTCTCACTTTTGGAAAAAGAGACAATTTTTCTATAGAAAATGTCTCACTTTTGACGAAAGAGACAAATTTTCTATAGAAAATGTCTCTCTTTTGGTGAATTTTCTATAGAAAATTTCTCTCTTTTAATGAAAGAGACAATTTTTTATAGAAAATGTTCTCTTTTGACGAGAGAGATATTTTCAAAATATCTCTCTTTTGATGAAAGAGACAAATTTTCTATAGAAAGTGTCTCCCTTTTGATGAAAGAGACAAATTTTCTATAGAAAGTGTCTCCCTTTTGACGAAAGAGACAAATTTTCTATAGAAAATGTCTCCCTTTTGACGAAAGAGACAAATTTTCTATAGAAAATAACTTTTTTTTTTTTTTGGAAAAAGAGGCAAATTTTCTATAGAAAATGTCTCACTTTTGGAAAAAGAGACAATTTTTCTATAGAAAATGTCTCACTTCTGGCGAAAGAGACAAATTTTCTATAGAAAATGTCACTCCTCTGGCGAATTTTCTATAGAAAATGTCTCTCTTTTAATGAAAGAGACAATTTTTAATAGAAAATGTCTCTCTTTTGACGAAAGAAATAATTTTTTTCTCTCTTTTGGCGAAAGAGACAAACTTTCTTTAGGAAATTTCTTCCTTTATGAAAAAGAGTAAAATTTTCTTTAGAAATTTTCTCTCATTTTGAAACTGAGTAAAGTTTTTTTTTGGAAATTTTCTCTCTTTTTGAAAAAAGTAACATTTTTTAAGAAAATTTCGCTAATTTTTTAGAAAGATTGTTTTTCTCTTTTCTGGAGAAAAATTCTCTAGTGTCTCTCTGAGTGTCCAGTTTTTATTTAGTTTTTCTCTATTTTCAGGCTTTAGCCAATTAACTGAATCTGAAATGCTACAACGCGCCATACAAATGTCCACACACGATTATATAGAAGATCAAAAACGTAATATTTATATGGACCATAAATATTTGATTTTCAATTTATACGTCCCGCTAAACAAAACGTTTCCAAATAAACTTAAGGTATTCAAAATTTCATTTAACTTTTAAACAAACATAAATTCTAAATTTTCTTGAAATCTTTATTTCAAACTTTTAAAGATTTCAATTTTCGAATAAAATTTTAAAACTCTTTAAAGTTATTTTTGAGCAAAAAAAGTTAAATGAAATTATTTTTTTTTTTTTTTTTTATTTTAATATATTTTTTTTAATTTATATAAACAGCAAAATGCGTAAACAAATGTTATACATACAAACATATTTATATACATATTTTGAAGTTGTGTTTTTTGAAAAGAAAAAACTAAACACTCTTTTTTTGTAGAATTAAATCTTAAAAAAAATGAATAAATTTGAAACATAACTTAGAGCAAACAGAAAACCAAATAATTAATCAAAAGAAATTAAGCATAAAACTTACTAAAACAAAAAGAATATGAACAGTAAAACCTTATAAAAGAATTTGGCAAAATGTCTGTTAAAAAAGGGTTTGCATCCTTAAAATTAAATATTCTTTAATAAAAAAATATTTGTGAAAAAAAAACAAAACTTTGGTCTCAAAATAAAACTAAATAAAATTTAATAAAATTTTGTCTACTAATCCAAATTCTCATAAAAATATCTAGATTTATATAAATAAGGAAAATACTATTAAAAAAGAAAACACCCTTAAAACACACACATACACAAATTTTGCTGGTGCATAATTTATTATTAAATTAAATTACTTCATTTAAGTTTTAAGTGTAGTGTATGTCAATAATTTTTTAAATAAAATTACCATAAAAATGAAACAAGAAAAAAAACAATATTGTAATGTGAAAACAAACAGTAAACAGAAAATTAAATAAAAAAATAATAAAATTAAAAAAAAATAAAGTGAAGCGTTCATTATTATAGTCACTTTTCTTAAGAAAATTTTCTACAGAGGACACTTTTCTAAAGAAAACTGCCTACAGCGGACACTTCTCTAAGAAACTGTCACAGCAGATACTTCCCTATAGAAAACTAACTACATCAGACACTTTTCTAAAAAAATTGTCTACAGCAAACACTTTTCTATAGCAGACACTTTCCAAAGGAAACTGTCTACAGCAGACAATTTTCTAAAGAAAACTGACACTTTTCTAAAGAAACTGTCACTTCTCTAAAGAAAACTGCCTACAGCAGATACTTTTCTAAAGAAAACTTCCTAAAGCAGAAACTTTTCTAAAGAAACTGTCTCCAACAGACATTTTTCTAAAGAAAACCATCTACAGCAGACACTTTTCTAAACAAAACTGTCTACGGCAGACACTTTTCTAAAGAAAAACTTTCTATAGCAGACACTTTTCTGAAGAAAACTGTCTGCAGCAGACACTTCTCTAAAGAAAACTGTCTTATAGCAGACACTTTTCTAAGAAAACTGTCTACAGCAGTCATTTTTCTAAAGAAAAACTGTTCTACAACAGACTCTGTTTCTAAAGAAAACTATCTACAGCAGACATTTTTCTGAAGAAAACTGTCTGCAGCAGACACTTCTCTAAAGGAAACTGTCTACAACAGACTCTGTTCTAAAGAAAACTATCTCTAGCAGACACTTTTCTAAAGAAAACTGTCTAGAGCAGTCACTTTTATAAAGTAACTGTCTACAGCAGACACTTTTCTAAAGAAAACTGTCTACAGCAAATACTTTCTAAAGAAAACTGTCCACAGCAGAAACTTTTCTAAAGCAAACTGTCTACAGCAGACACTTGTCTAAAGAAACCTGCCTTTCTAAAGAAAACTGTCTGCAGCAGACACTTTTCTAAAGAAAACTTTCTATAGCAGAGACTTTTCTAAAGAAAAACTGTCTATAGCAGAGACTTTTCTAACGAAAACTGTCTATAGCAGACACTTTTCTAAAGAAAACTGTCTACAGCAAACACTTTTCTAAAGAAAACTGCCTACAACAGACACTTCTCTAAAGCAAACTGTCTACAGCAGACA